>NC_142520.1:55269877-55544877 GCF_964205215.1 Stylophora pistillata | reverse complement strand
GCCCTAAATATCCTAAAAACTGGATGTAAAGTAAGGATGTAAACTGGATGTAAACTGGATGTAAAGTAAGTTGATTTATTTTGTTCAATGAAAGTACATTTTCCATTACATATCAGTAGGAGTACGCCAGAGTGTCCTATTTCGTTAATAATTACCGCATGTCTTATCCACATCAAGGTCATGTGTCACATATCAGTTATATGATCTTTGATACCCATACGCGATGGCCGTGAATGCTGGTATTTTAAGAAGAGAGTAAAATATGTCCAGGTTCACTCTCATAAAACTCAAGTCTCACGTAAACTTCTCCAAGAAGGAATGCGCCGCCTTCACAACAGCATAGCTTCAATTAACAACGACTATCTCCAAGATATTGAATTGAGCACATTACTTACAACAGTTGTAGATAATCCACATGCAGTTTTACATTGTAAGCATGAGACCTTGACGGCATTACAGTATTCCGAAGACCTTGGATTAATTACCAAGGAGTCGTTGAAGAGAGTAACGAAATGGGCAGCCAAGTATTTTACTCATGAAATATCCTACTATCCTGTCCCTCAGACCAGCACGGAGTTTGCAAATGTAAACTTTGTGCGACCTCTACCTTCAGTAGAGATGGACCCCGAGGTTGAAAGGGATATGAAAGAATTTTTGGAGAAGTATCGTCCCCTGAGGGAAAGGACAGCTCGGGAGGAAACTAACAAGGACAGGGCACGGGCTTTACCACCGGCCGTCTACACGAAGCAACAAGATTCCACTAACGTGGACTTGTTGGCGGGTTAGCTCAATGGATAGAGCGCTCGACTGTTAACCAGGAGGTTGAGGGTTTGAGCCCCAGCCGGACCAACGCTCAGGGTCTTAAAATAATTGAGAAGAATTTGCTACATTTCTATAACACCAAGAAATGGTTAGATATTCTAGTCTTCTCAGATAGGGACGAGTAAATGGAGGTCCCGTCTCCTGCAAGGTTGGGGGTAGGAGACGTTAACTTCCCACACACGAGATTACTGTGTGATGGATGTCCTCCCATGGGTGGGATGGGTGGGTTTACTGGGTGCAGTGATTGGCGCAAGCTGTTGCGGTGTCCCTGCCTGTCGGTGAATCAGTCTTATAAATCAAATCAAATCAAAATCACCAGGTAACAATTTTAACTCGGGAGATCAGTCAGTAGGGTTCAGCAGCGCCAAAGGAGCTGTTCAAGCTACTTTGGAAGGTGGGAATGTGACAGAAATCGCATTTGTTGACGACTGTCACGGCATCGTTGAAGTGGAAGTTGCTGAGGTACGAACAAATGCAGACAAATATGACACGGACTCAGAAAATGACTTTTCTGACCAAGAGGATGAAGATATTACCCCAATTGCAGTTTCTAGATCTGGACGGCCATTTCGCGCTCATTTTCGCCTGGATTTCTAAGGTACGCTTTCTCTAATAACCTAGTTGAAAAGTAGACAAAAGAACGTTCCTTTCCGATCATTTCATCGGAGCCAGCCGCAATCGAAGCTTTGTAAAACAAAACATAAATCCAATAGATTGTGCTAGAGTACTTTTCACAAGTTTGTTTTCTTTCTGATGATCTTCTTTCCAACATTTTGACCCGTTAAGTGGTTGCAAAGAAATGTTGCGCACGGGAAAACAGAAGTTTGTGTTCAAAAGAGTCGAAACTGACTTAAATAACGACTGAAAGTCATTTGAAAAATCTTATTTAATTCTAGAGCTAAAAAAAAGCAGTTCTTATTGTATCAGTTTTCGACTAAATTTTCGAGTTTGCGCTATATCTTCTTTTCAGCCAAAATTATAGGGTCGGAAAGTAATAGTTAACTTGCCAAGTTAATCATTAACAGTCATTTCATTGACAACTGTCAAATAACCGAAAATTTAACTGACAACTGACATTCGTATTCCCCCCCCCCCCCCCCCCCCCATCCAGACCCTCCTGGAATGACTAGGCGGCTAGAATTGACAAGGACTGAGCTGGAGTAAGTTATGTAAGTCAAATTCTCAGCGCGGACGTATCCATAAGAACTATATTAATATTGAACAATTTTCATAGATCAAATCCTAGCTACAGTCCGAACACTTGTCCCTGAGGGCGGACAACGAAACCAAAAGTGTTGCGCTTCAAGTTCGTTAATGTGTGCGAAGATAGCGAAGCTTTTCTTTGCTTCAATAGTTTTTTTTTAAGATCACCTTCGTATCGTCTTGGCGATACTGATCCCCAAAACTTCAGTACTAATCCCTTCTCAACTACCTTTATTTTTCCTATAAATTTAATATCTATGATACAAGATTCTTCGCAGTAGATAGCGCTATTTTTGCAACAGCGAAAATCAGACCTGAAAAAAATCAGGCCTGTACGGGATTCGAACCACTGACCTCTGCGATACTAGTGCAGCGCTCTACCAATTAAGGTAACAATGGCTTTTTTCAGGTCTGATTTTCGCTATTACAAAAATAGCGCTATCTACTGGGAAGAATCGTGCATCATACGTATTTAATGCCGCAGTTCAAAATATACGAACTTCATATATTCATTGTATCTGATTTATCATCACGGGTTTATTACGAATCAACTTAACGGCCTGCTCCCAGTTGGCTTGTTAGCTCAATTGGTAGAGCGCTGCACTAGTATCGCAGAGGTCAGTGGTTCGAATCACGTACAGGCCTGATTTTTTTCAGGTCTGATTTTCGCTATTGCAAAAATAGCGCTATCTACTGCGAAGAATCGTACATCATACGTATTGAATACCGCAGTTCAAAATATATGAATTTCATATATTCATTGTATCAAATTTAATAGCTGTAGGATTTATCCCAAGACCCTTGAAAGTTTGGCACGGCTTGTTGTTAGAGGCTTAAGGCGAACACTAATAAAAAGATACAAATACAACACTGTCGCTTGTAACTTCCTCAGTAACTTTCCTAGGAATGTTTCCACGTCTGATATAATAGGTTTGTAGTAAACATGCAAAAGTGCGGAGCTACTTATTCGTTTGATCCAATAACAGCCTTTCATCGTGCATGTGAACATGTATGCTTAATTTTTGGCTGGTAACATGTTTGTACCTGCACCCCTCGAGAGTATCATGTGGCAAATTATATGTCCATTTAAAAAGCTATTCTTGGTGAAATGAATCTTCTCTTCCAATCTGATCTTCCTCCAACAAACCCAACACTTCTGCGTGAGTCAGGGCAAATTCAGACCAACCAAAACACCGTTTTATTTACTAAAATGAGAAAAATTAATCAACTGTCAGGTACGTTTCAACACGCTCGTGGAGATCCAGTTTTCGATATTCAGAAGCGTCTCTTTTTCGAAATTCTTCAGCCTGTGGATCGCATCAAATGTACGAGAGTTACATCTTGCATTAATTCAGATGCAGATTTTGTAAAGATACCTCCAATAGCGAAATCGATCAAATCTATTCCAAGATAGGAGATCATTTAACGTGATGTAGTATCTAAATTCAGTCTTCCTGTTATCCCAAGACCACCTAGCTAATCCGTTTTCACATCTCTTTTTTCCCGTCTGTCATCAATAACCTTAGGCTAAGACACCTCTTTAGAGGAATCTATGGATACACCGTTGACCGATGACATCACGCACGGCGCAGTAACTTTATCGTGGAAACCACGAAATTTCCGGTTCTGAGATCCGTTATACTGACGAACATTTATTTCCCATCTCATTATAAGAAGTTAGTAGAGCGCTCCTCAGATTATTCGGTTCAAAATCAAACACAAACGTACGTCACTTAAATGGCAAAGGTGTGGGTTTGAATTTTTGCCTTTAACAGGTTTGCACCTGTACCACTTTAACACGTCATATGGCAAACCATGTTCACGTGAAGGTTATAATTTTTGAACTTTGCTTGAGTTGGATGTCAATTTGAACCAATCAAAACGCTCTTCTAAGTTCTAATATAAGAACCTGATCTTGCTGGCCAAAACCATTCTGCCGTGAAGCATAGCTTGAAAGAATGACTCACTTAACTGCATTGATCATAGCTTTGTTCCTCCACGGAAACATCTGTTTGGCTGTAAAAGGTAAGACCTCTTTTGCTTTGCTGCCTGCTCAGAAATATTAAAATACATTTGAAAAACATTCAAAGAACATTTCCTGTAACGCCTCTTGTAAAGCAGTCTGCGAGGTGATTTCTAACTTGATGGCTCCGTTTATGCTTTCGACTAAGCCTTCGTTTTCGGTTCCTTTTTGGAATTTTTGAAGATTTTTTCCTTCAAGAATAAAGCCAAATAGGGCAACACTTCAGGGCGAAGCCCTTAAAGGCATCCCCAAACATTTTGTGGAAATGACTGATTATCTTCATGTAACGATGACAGTTACACACCCTCCATGTAGTTCAATTTGTCCTGTCAAAAGTCACCGAAAGTAGCTATATTTCTTCTGGTGATAATACCTTTTAGCGTGGAATGACTTGTTTAACTCCGTCGAAGCAGTCCAGAAGAGAAGTGCCACAGCTCCGTACAATTTTTCAGTATATTTACAAGATTGTGATAAGACCTCCTGGACAGCTTGTTTGAGTTTGCGGTGACTGTGGTTTCATTTGGGTTTAACAAAGGGCTGGAGATTGACCCAAGGCCCACCAAGAGGATCCTTAAATATTATCCAGACACGCCCCCTTCTCGAAATTTATCATCGCATGGTTAACATAATTTTACACTATCTCGCTCTATGCCTGCTCAATCTAGTTTGAAGCGTTTTCTGTCACCTTTGCATTTGATTTCTAAAGAGATTATTAAAAGACGCTTAAAAGCTCAAGTATAGCTAATTTGTTTTTGAGTAGCCTGAGGTCAGTTAAAAAAAACGACCCTTGGAAATATAAAAATAGCGCTTCGCCAATCATTGCAAAACAGATAGGTGCTTCTTTACAGTTTTTCGTGTCAGACCATTTTTAAAAGTAATTCATTATCGATAGAGAAACTTCAAAGTGTGAGATATCGCGTTTCTCAGTCTAAATTCCTCGGTATAAAAGGTCAATATCATAAATTGCCGTTTGTTATATCCTATGTTTCATTTAATCAAACTAGGTATCGCACATTTTTCTCAAAATAAAGTTTCCAAACAGATAGATATGACAGGCACAGTATATCGGGGAGAAATTTAACCCTTTACTTTCCAATTACAGTAGACATGGTGATGGTCATATCCTACCATGTACTGCTTTTGACAATAGCCATTTAGGTTTTGATCGGATTAGCCCATGTTCCATTAGAGTTTCGTTGGACATGAGCCATCAAGACTACAAGAAGGAGTGCTGTAACAGGTGCTATCAAGTTTCCACTTGGATTTCTTAATAACCAAAAATATCCTACCTTCCAAAATTCTGGCTTTTAGACTGGCAAAATAAACATTTCAAATACTTGCTTAACAACGAAATGTCATTTCATGTCCCGTCAGCAAAGAAGCAAGCTCTAACTTGTCGCAAAATCCATCCAAGTTCGCCTAATAAGGTCACAAAGTGTGAGTTTGACAAATGTTTTTAAATGGCATTGCATAGCTTGGCTGTCAAGCGAAAGTGAAACTGCACTGAATTAAACGTGGGATTAAACCTCCTAAAGAATTCTTTCCGCTCGGGTCAAGACACAAAATCACGGACTAAGCAGTTGAGAGAGAAAACGTGGCCGTAATGTGCTGTTGTTTTCCTTCCATCTCGATTTCCTCTATTAATAATACTTGTCGTTACTTTAGGTATTCCAGTCCGAATTGGCAAGCTTAATATTTCCCAAACGCTGCAGGATTGGAGCTGCAGCAGTGCTTGTTTACCCTCCCAGCATTGTCGATTGTCTCGTTGTACAAACGTTGTATTTCCAAAAGCCTTCCAGGGATCGGGAACGGTGAGTACCTTTGTAAAGTTTTGTTTTACGCAGTTCCTTATGGGTGAAGAAACTGTTTTATATTAACAAGTGAGGAACGTTCCAGCTGAATTTGGTCGTGCAAAGTCAAAGAATACGCTTTCCCAATGACTTCCTTTTGTTGCTCCTTTGAATAGCATTAAGCTTCTTATTTCACTAGTAATCTCCAGCCTCATGTCTTGAATTATGAGGTCGGTTTTTTTTTCGTTACTTCTTCTAATTCTTTCTTCGACAGCAATGGAACCATCTTTGATGCTAGCTGACTTACCGCGAACTTCAAGGCCCGATCCCGCAAGCTAAGAGGAGCAATCCAGGAATAAAAAAAACTTGGGAAATGGAGATTACATCGCTTGGGACAGGAGCCACTAAAACGTTCCAAAAATGATAATCACGTACTCAAAGTCAATAAACAAGAATACATGAAAATGCAAAACAAACCTGTGATAAGGAAGAAGATAGTAAGGCTACTTCTCAGTTACTTGCCTAAAAAAAAGAATGTGGAGAAAGTAATAGAAAAAAGATGGGTCGTGCCGTGATTGAGATTGTTTACCAGTCGTCTCAACAATAGTCATTAAATATGAATTTTCTTTAGCGTAATCTCTAAAGCGCTTTAGCTTTAAAATTACAGATTAACGTTCACGTGACGATGAGTCATGGTGAGAAGTTCTCACGTGTCCACTCACCTTCAGCCGTCTGGGTTCAATCTGTTACTGCACGCGGCTTCGAGGTGTGTGCACGTGAGTCAGGCACTGGATCAAATGGAACAGGAATCATCAACTGGTTGGCTTTTCAAGATCATCCACAAATGACTCGTGGCAGCGCCATTTTTGATGGAATATGGACAACGGAAACTAAGTGTGAAAAAGTTACCTACTCACAGGTTAGCATAAAGCTGAATTTAAAGGTCAAAACCTTTAAGCAGGGATTTTCTATCCATTGATCATCTATTGAGTAATGTACTCTAATACCATTTTTAACAGGTTTTCATAATAAATTGAGTGGGTAATCTACACTTGAAAATTTTGTTGGTAGATTGCAAAACTCAAATCGTGGTGATGGAAGAGAATGATGAAGATATATTTCAGGTTTTATCCTCTCGCGTTGTAAAAGACAATTTGGCGAGTAGTATTGCTAATCTTAGTGCCCTCGTTGTTTATGAACTCTTTATTTCACGCACATCATTTTGCCATCTCCACCCGCACATAGCAAAAGCTAGACGAGTTGGGCGGAGAGGTAAGGTCACAGCAGTCATAACATTGTTTTGCCGCGTAATTTCCTCTCGAACCCAGGTTTATTGACTGAACATTAAAAAAAACCTAAACATGGTTTTCAAACACCGCAGAATTTTCCCGCAAGACCTTCCGTGTTTGTGTCATCTAAATACACACGTGACACAAAGCCAGATGATGCTATGTATGTTTGGTTGGAAAATGTGAATTTTAGAAGTTTCGAGGTGTGCATCCGGGAGTTCCTACCCTTCGATGGAAAACATCAAGACACCACTGTGGTAAGAGATATTCCTATGACAATCCTAGTTTTCAGTAGGAAAGTGCAACCGTTAGTTTTTTCTACAACCTCATGCTCCGTCTGATGGAAACTTATGCTTTGAATTTTTTACTACAGGACTGGTTCGCATTTGTTGGAAATGGCTCTGAATTCAATTTTACGTTGTCGGGAGAAGCAGATTTTCCAAACAGTAGTCCGCCAACAGCTGAGGACAATTATGGTTTCTGTCAAGTGAGTGTTATTTACTGTCATTTACTGTTTGTATGATAGAGTTCATCGTATCACTAGAATTGTCTTGAAAATCAATTTTTTCCTTTTTAATTTTACAGGAAGTGAGGTTTAACACAACCTTTTATGCCTCACCTGTTGTCCTTGTGTCTGTGCATCATACATACAACCCTCAAGTCAGCATGAAAAGTCTCGTCTCACCGAAAGATAACATCATATCAGCCTGGGTTGAGGTAAATGAGCAGTTTATATCTATAAAGGCTGATAGTTTCTAAAGAAACTGTTTGGGGCTGCGTCGGTAGGGGTAACGAAATAATTTGAATATATCAACAAAGTTGAAACGGTAAATTGGCCACCGTTACGATTCCAAAAGCTGACGTTTCGAGCGTTAGCCCTTCGTCGGAGCGAATAGAGGAATTGTGGGTCGTGTGCGCTTTTAAAGGCAGAAAAAGGAGCTACGTGGTTGGTGAGAACATGGCAACGAGAAAAACACGAATAAATTAGTGGAATGAAAAGCGTTCGTTGATACTTGTGGGATTTAGACTGCCGGTCTTTCAAACCGGCAGTCTAAATCCCACAGGTATCAACGAACGCTTTTCATTCCACTAATTTATTCGTGTTTTTCTCGTTGCGATGTTCCCACCAATCACGTAGCTCCTTTTTCTGCCTTTAAAAGCACACACAACCCACAATTCCTCTTTTCCCTCCGACGAAGGGCTAACGCTGGAAACGTCAGCTTTTGTAATCGTAACGGTGGCCAATTTACCATTTCAACTTTGTTGATATATTCAAATTAGTTTATTTCTATGTTTGCATGTTTTTCCGTTATGCTGTTGTTTTATGTTTTTGTCCCTTCTCTGTCCTCTGCGTAGGAAGTTAGCCTCACATCCATGAGGATTTGCGTTAAAGACTTGAGTGGAACAGGGAGTAAACATGACCCTCTCTCAGTTAGTTACGTCGTGATGGGAGGTTTGTGTTCAGTCTGAGAATGTTCGTGCAATCACTTTGCGAAGTAACTTTGGTCACTTTCGTTTATTCTAATGTAACTATCATTTTTCTTTGCATTCACAGACCTCAATCCCTGCTTAGACGTGTTTTGCCCATCATTTGGAGTCTGCAAAACCTACAGTGCCCATGAAGCTCGGTGTGTGTGTAACGACAACTGCCCGTCGTATCAAGATCCAGTCTGCACCGAAAATGGAACAACATATGACAACGAATGTCAGTACAAGTTGAGTTTCTGCAAGGGACTGGACAATAATACCTTGTATCATCCTGGAAGCTGTGAAGGTAAGCCATATTCACTCTAAGAAATAATTTTTTTCTGCTGACAAGACACATGAACAAGACTTCCAACCTCAGCTTTTTAAATCTTTACAGGTTTTCCAATTATTCATGGTCGAGTTAAACTTCTTAGAGTTCCTGATTGGTCAGATTCAAGCTGCAAAACAGTTGTATTCCCACCATACCGCTTCTATCCGAACAAAGAAGTTCAAGTACAGATCACTCTTAATCACATGAACCTGAATGACTCTAAGACAGTGCACCATGCCATCACATCTTGGACCGAAAAAGTCAATACACAAAATTTTACAGTTTGTGGAATGCAATCTGGGAGGAATGGAAACAACGTCAATCCTTTCGCTACCGTTGATTGGATGGCGTACCAAGGAGCACCACCCGAGGGAATGACGGGAAGAATCAAGATGACAAAATGGTGGTCGGGAACGAATTGTGCAGATGTGACCTTTTCAAAGGCAGGTTATCTTTTAACTAGTTATCAATGTGGAAATTATTTTTGTTAAGCAGATGCAATTCCATTTCTTGGGGAAAAGTAATACTGTGATAATATGAAAGAAAAAGGACCACATTGTCGGTGAGAATTTAAAACAGGTTCAAAGTTGTAACTTGCCAGACTGAATTTAAAAGCAGAGAATGGAGCTACGTTATTGGTGGGAACATGGCAACGAGAAAAACACGAATAAATTAGTGGAATGAAAAGCGTTCGTTGATCCCTGTGGGATTTAGACTGCCGGTTTGAAAGATGAGATTTTGTTCAAGAGTTTTACGGCTTTCAGTGCTACCTAAGTGTAAGGAAAGACCGCAGATTGCCATATGTTGCTTAGAATGATTAGGTAAATTAAAATGTCTAGCGACTGGTTTCGATGTGTCCTTGTCTTTCCTTTCCACGTCTCGAAGGTCTTCCATGTTCCCACCAATAACGTAGCTCCATTTTCTGCCTTTAAAAGCACACTGTTACGAGGATCGAATTATTTTTACTGAATCTGTCACGCAATCTCAGACTTTTCTAGAATTATCTATAGTCTGTAATATTCCAGAAACTTCTTTCATGTAACTCAGCAGTTTCCAAAAATAGTACAACTTGTAATACGCTATAAATAGTAATAGAACATTCTAGATAACTAAAGTAAATGTATAAAAGCTGGCTTGTGAGAAGTACAAAAGAGATTTGCCCGAGGGCATACCCTCGTGGCCGGCTGACTGAAGTTGTGGAAGCTACGATATGACGAGGCTATGACCTTTTGACCTTGCGATAGCCGGAGAGAAGAAAGAGATGAAGAAGACGATAGTCGAGAGAGGAAGAAGATAGAGAATACAGAGTTTACTATGGAGTCCTCCGGAAGAATTTGTGTACAAGGAAAGAATGCGATAAATCAAGAAAGCCAAGCGCTGTGGTCTTTAGTCGGCGGATGTTGGAATTGGAAGTTGATCAAGACGACGAACACTTACACGGCATGAAGGATTTTAAGCCTGCTTTATGAACTGCTTAACTTAATCCTTAACCTAAGTAGATTAAACAGTGTAAAACTAATTAAATAATAGTTAAAATGGGTAACTGCTTGTTGTTACATTTTTGTTGCGTGCCATATATCGTACTCGGGAGTCTATTTTCATATATGCTTTGTTAGCGGACATTTGTTGGTCATTCGTGCACGTAACAACACACAACCCACAATTCCTCTAAACTTTGAATTTAGTTTGATACTTTTCTCTATTGGAAATTTAGCGTTGTCAAGATTAATTGATTAACATTACTTCAGATCAAATATAGTTACGAATGCGAAAACGCACTAAGATCACTGCATGGCATTATATCCTTACATTTGTATAGGGCAAGTTTAAAACTTCACCAGTTGTTCTCGCGACGTCCAATCACCAAAGGGGTGGAAAGGAACACGACGCTGCGCTGATCTGGGTGGAAGATGTAACCAAGGACTCGTTCAAGGTTTGTTTGCGTGAGCTGCAAAATTTTGATGGCAAGCATCAAGATATCTATGTGGTAAGCTCTTTCCTAATTCTAATTATGTAAGATCGATAAAACCTTTAGACAAGGAGCACTTTTCTCAGTCTCGTCAAAACATCACCTTGATTTTGTATAATAATTGAACGTCTGTATTTGTGGTTAAGCCTGACCAGAGTTCGTTGTTTAGTGAGAAAATATTTCTCAAAAACTGCTTCTCAAACAAATACGTTTCATTGCAATTAATTTTTCTTGGAAATCAAAGGTCTTTTACTCAATGATATCATTTGTAACTGATAGAAAATGAGATGCTGTACTTACTACAAGTAAATGTGTTGTTTTTGCACCGCTTCTTCACAGACCTGGATGGCGTTTGCTAAGTTGCATAAGCCGCTCTTCACTGAATATGGCTCCGTAAACTTCCCAAACACGAATCCACCAACAGATGGAGACAACAATGCATACTGCGAGGTTGGTGTACAGTGATCTTCTGAGAAAATGCTTGTTTCATGCAAAAGTGCGATGATGGAAAATGAACGTTATTTTAAAAAATGTTTGGGAAAACGCAATTTCCAGAATTGCCTTAATAAGTTCCGGTTTTTTTCCCTCCATTTTAATGACAGTTTGTGCGTTTTACAAGAAGTTACAATGCAACACCATCCGTCCAAATATCAGCCAATCACAGCACAACAGCAAGTGGAAACTTGGCACCAGTTCATAACGGTATTTCTACATGGATTGAGGTAATATGCTCAGATCTTACTGAAAATATTTGCTTGATCGACGCATATTACCTAACTATTAGCAATCCATTCTTACCCTTAATTTTTTAACGTTTTGAATTTTCCTCACTCAGGACGATTGTTGTATTCACTTTAAGTAAGAACTTTTGATTGTTTGCAGAACATGAATGTATCTGGATTCAGAGTTTGTGCTAAGGAATTGTACGAGACCAGATATGATCCTGTGTCAGTGAGTTATGCGGTCCTAACAGGTCAGTTATTATGCCAAATACTTCCAAACTTTGAGCGACAGAGGAGATGAAATATGTTCAAGAGGACGCGAATAAAACATCCACTTTTACGGTTATATTTTCATGTAATTAAAATGTGTCACATGCAAAGACATAATAAATTTATGATACCGCTTTCAAGACTAAATAACATATTCACTTCCAGACATCTGTGCCCCCGGATGGAGCTACTTTAATGGATTCTGTTACTACACAAGTAATACTTGTGCAAACTGGACAACAGCTGTAAAAGAATGTAGACAACAAAACTCAGTTCTTGCTGATGTCAACAACAATGAAGAAAATGTTTACATACAACATCGCCACAATGGAGATAAATCCTGGCTGGGTTTCAATGACAGATCAACAGAGAGCGACTTTACTTGGGTGGATCGTCGCGGACGTGGAAATTTTACAGCCTGGGCCAAGAATCAGCCAAATAACTTCAAAGAAGAAGATTGTGTACACGCACTTGGGGTGAAATACAGCTATGAGTGGAACGACGTGCAGTGTAGTGATTGTCATAAGTTTACTTGTAAAAAAGGTATGTAAATAATGTCAAGTAATGCTTTAAATATGGGACATTTATAATCTAAATTATATCAACTCTTTTCGTAGAATTCTGCATAACATGTGTAACGAGCTTAAGGACACATTGCCTGTAGAGGTTAATATGGCTTGTGTAACGTGAAACGACTTGAAATATTGCTTTTCCTCCTTAAGAAGGACAACAGGTTGAATTTCAGTCCATCGCAATTAAGTCCTGGAGGCTTTGCTAGCATCCAGGTATGTTCCTTAAGGACGAGAACTTCGAAGAGAGTTGTAATTACATCAGGGAGAAGTAACAATACTCCAGGCACCAGTTGTTCGAAGGGTGGATAACACTATCCCCAGGATAAATCGCTATCCTGGCGGTGGATAGGTTTTCTATCACTTATCCGCTGGAAAGCGATTTATCCGTTAGATAGCGTTATCCACCCTTTGTATTGGGCCCGGTTCGATTTATGCCTTGGAGGAAATTATAAGCTCAGTGGTGTTGGGAAGTTTGGCCTGTAAAGCTTAATCCACACGTTATTTCATTTCATCGATAGACTTAAACGAATGCCAAAACGATTTAAATTACTGTCACAATCTGGCCACTTGTACAAATGAACGCGGCTCGCACAAGTGCAAATGTAAAGCTGGATACGTTGGAGATGGCTTTGATTGTTACTACAGCTACGCAGGTAAAATATGTTGAGTGCTCACTTGAAATAAAGTCTAAAGCCCTACAGAAGAGCAAGGCAAAACAGAGATATCAAAGCCTTTACTAAAAAATAAATTGTAGCAGCGGAGCTACTACACTGATGCCTTTCGATTGTCCACACGTCGCACAATAAAAACAAACAACTTAGTTTATTGAAAGAATCACAGAGTTCGTTTACATGCAGCGATGGTTACTTTTGTTGGTTTCCTTTGTGGTCAGTGGATATAGAAACGATGAAAAGAGCGATGAATAAAGCGATGAGTAAATACAGCTACAAGAAAACAACAGAACCTAACATTACAAAGCGAGTACGAATATGCGATAAACAAGAAACAAATCTCTGAAATAAATAGGAAAAACTCACATCTGTGTCCTAACTGTGATATAACGCCTTCGATAGTCCTTTTAAGCCATAGAAATGGTGTCCTTGAACACTATTAGCCTTAGGAAACTTAACTTAAACATTCAATTCAAATCCTCTTTCGGAAAAACAAACATCATACAGTCTCGCTAGCGTGGTCATCCGGGACCTTCGGTCCTGATCACCGCGGCAATAAAGACATTGCGCGTTTCGCTGCAACATGAATACAGAGATGCCATAGCCTTTACTAAAACAAATACCAGAGAAAGGCGTTTGTCATTTTGCTACAATACCAAGCCGAAATTAAATTTAGTTGCGTAAGGCTGATACGGCAGTTAAAATCGTGAAGTTCATTGTGATATTTCTTCTCTTCTGTATTAAGGTTTGGGTCACTCAGCAATTCTGGCCAACGATGACAATTACCTTGGAACCCTAAGCAATTGGTTAAGCCCTGTTGTGCAGAGCCAGTCCTCTTACTGGAAGCGCTGTTGGCGAGCATCAGTGGATGGATGGCCTGCCTCTACCTTCCACTCACTGTGTGACAACAAAGGGCCGACAGTGACCATTATCCGTGTAGGAAAGTACATCTTTGGTGGATACACCAGCTCATCATGGAGTAAGGGAAAGATCGTTGAATAGATCAATCGCTTCATTTTATTTTTCCTCTTCTGAAATTTCTTTCAACTTGTTGAGACTAAGCGTGGTTTGTATTTCCTAAAAATACACAACATATAGTTCAGAGTAGAGTAGAGTAGACCTCTTTTATTTATACAGGATAGCCCCTTCAGTGTAGTAAACACTGGTATCAACGGGGTCCTGTTACCCACCCATCCCACCACAGGGGAAGACATCCATCACACAGTAATCTCGTGCGTGGGAAATTAACGCCTCCTGCCCCTAACCCTGCATTTATTCGTCCCTATCCGACGGGACCTCCATTTATTCGTCCCTATCTGAGAAGACTAGAATATCTAACCATTTCTTGATGCTATGGAAAGGTAGCATATTCTTCTCAATTATTTTAAGACCCTGAGTGTTGCTCCGGCCGGGACTCGAGCCCTCGACCTCCCACACAACAGTCCAGCGCTCTATCCATTGAGCTAACCGGGAGGCGGTTAAAGAGAATGAGTAGCCTCGAAGTAATTCCTTTGTAATAACTTTAGATTGAGGGCAGTCCCTCCTTTTCGGCGAAGTTCGTCGAGCAAGTCATTTAAAAATCAGAGGTAGAAAATTGATGTCAGTGCGCCTTTCGGAACATTGGAATTGACGTTGATTTAAACCTGCCCTTAGATTCTTATGAAACATTTCCAGCTAGCATGCATATTATCAAAGGGATAATTAATTTTTAAAACAAACTTTAGGGACTCGATCAGTAATAGCCGCAACCTTCAATTATGCAAGAACTCCCTCTATCACACAACCATTCTGTTGGATTTGATCCAGAAAAAGCCTTCCAGCGCCGCCTCGAACGGCTACCTAGTAAAGAAAATATGTCATTGTCGACTCGATTTCATAAAGAAACAGGAATGAGAAAATAGAACGCTACTTTTCCAAACAAATTTCTATTGACAGGCGTAACTACTTTATCTGTACAATCTTTTTCCGTATTGTACTGGTTGTACTGTGCTCCGGGTTAAAATGATTAATGTGTGGTTCTCTTTCCCTACCTAGCATCAGGTTGTTCATGGCTGAGTAGTTCGACAGCCTTTCTGTTCTCATTGGTTAATAAACCTGGCTGGGGACCAGTGAAACTTTCACAACCTGGACAACATGATTCATATTCTTCATATACTACCTATGGGTGTTCAAATCGTGGACCCTCATTTGGTGGAGCACACGACATTTACATTCCCTACCACGCCTCCAACACTAATTCTTACTCACAACTTGGATACACCTACAGTCCACCATCTGGCTACAATTATGGCAGCTCCTTCGCCAAATCATTCCTGGCAGGAGGTTACAATTTTAGACCTGGTGAAGTTGAAGTGTTTTATGAAACTTTTTAAAAAGTTAAGGTTGAATCACGTGTCACAAAAAAATTCAACAGGTTTTAATTAGTGCTTATTAACCTAGCGGGCGGTCTGTATGGGAGAATCTTGACCGAGGTCGCCAGTACAGACCGAACGCAGTGAGGTCTGTACCAGCGACCGAGGTCAAGATTCTCCCATACAGGTGGACCTAGCTCGGTTAATAAGATGCTTTTTATGTGGCAGTGTCTTATATGCCAATTTTTTATATTCTTTGTACCTTTTTTTTTCTCGATCGCTCTAGATGTCGGTCTAGATGGGAAAATCTAGACCGCTTTCAATATTGATTTCAGCCAATCAAATTCGTGAATTCGGTAGTTCCCAGTCCTTGTGAGACACAGCCATATAATAATAGAAACTAAAAAACCCTAATTCAGTAAATTAAAATGACTAATATTTGCACGTTTCCTTTGTAGACTCCTCATCATTTTAAAGGCGTGTTACGTAATGTAGATTCAGAATAAACAGCATAAAAAGTTACATAAGTAATAAAAGATTTCAAAAAAAGTTCCTCTCAAAAGGTTTGTATGCATTGGTGAAAATTAAGGTGGCTATCGCTTTTCCATCCGCTCCCTGAATCAATCGATGGTCAAATGACACACATGCGTGCGCATGACCCTCTGTATTTTAGCAACTCGCGCAGCACCCACAATTTTTCTTTTTTCATCATTAGGCGTTTGTGTAACATAAATTTAGGAACGACCGCAAAAGAAATCTTCTTTCTGTAAGAGACGAACCAAAGCCGCATGTGTTATCGAGATGAGTGAGTGAGTGAGTGAGTATATTCATAAGTTATGCAACAGAATAATGGAACGGAGGAACGGTGGATTAGCGGGACGGCAGAATATCTTAAGATGCGAAATGATGGAATATCCTCGGACAAAAGTCTCAAAAAATGAAATTGTAATAAAATAGGAAAATTATTTGCAATTACCAGGCAAAATTGAAATAAGCATGGGTAATTATCGTTGGTGCTAAGAGAATAGGGGAACCATGAGGTTTTCGAGCTTGCCCCTTTAAACTATTATTATATTACTATTGTTAATAATATTATTAGTTACCATTAAGAGGGCAGTCTCTGTAAAAGCGGTCTGATACGTTTCAGCTCAAAAAATCGATTTCTTTCAAACTTTGCCCATGAATCTGTCCCAGTCTAAAAGTAACCGAAACTACCTTGCTTTTTCGTAAAATAATTTTTTCCGAGCGAAAATCGCTTCAGCGCTCAGAGGCCTGTTTTAAACATCTTCGATCATCAAAAATGGTGCAAATTGAACTCGCTCGAAGAAACATCGTTTAACTGCGCAACATATCCCATGTTTCAAGGTGTTTTCATTAGCCACCTTATCAAAAAAATCAGAGAAAATAATTTTCAGTTTTCAAGAAATTTACGCGCAGATCCCTGGAAGTTATATCTTGTTAATTGTTATTGATATGCAAGACTGAATTTGCCTTACGGGTTATGAAACACAAAAAGGAATCCAAGCTTTTCATCCTGCATTTTTAAATGCGAAAGGAAATGAGTTGGCTTGTAAGAGATATTACACATTCAGTGAGCCTTGATAATTGAGACTAGACAATTACAACCAATCTCAGCTCTTAACACCGATTTCGCAAAACGTTTCCTGGATACGGTAGGAGTAGGTCCTTTGATTTGCTAGTTTCGAATCTCAGTGAAAAGAGGATATGCCCAATACATCGACATGAAAGGAGAAAAACGGGACATAACGAAGGATACGTCATTACCACACCCAACGAGGATCTTAAAGCGCAAGAGAATAGGTGGTCAATCAATACTGGTCGCGTAAGAAAGGGTAGTGTTGGAAAGTATTTTAGGTCCACTCAGGGTTCCAATTGAACGTCTAATCATACAACTCGGGACTGTACTCGCAAACACAACACAAATGAGGATTTCTTTGAGAGGACAAAAGGACGAGGTCGCACAGCCCATAAGGCTGTGTGCGCATACATAAGTGCGTCACGCTTAGTCACGCTTTGTCATGCTTAGTCAAGCTCACAAATTCTAACAAGTAGATCCTGTTTTCTTTGGGAGAAAATTTAATATTTTCATTTGATAAGGATACTTCCTTATTATATCGATCCGAAAAAAATAGAAAGAACAACATCTCAGGGGTAAAATGTTCAGTAAGTGTTTTCTAAACAAGCTGTACATGGTCGCGTGACGCATGATAAATTCAGGTAAACAACGTTACTTTGTGACGTCCTATCAGTACTTTACAGAACTGAGTTGTTCTCTCTTGTCCCTTGGCGACTATAGAGAACAAAATGCACCGGTTTTTTTTTTTTTTCAGTGAAATATTTTACTTCTAGTGATTTCATCAAAACTTGAAGTTTATCACCTTTGGAGTACGACTTAGTTCACGTCGCGCACAGTATCATAAATTACCGCTTACATTTTCCAATTTAACATGACAGCACTTCGAGTATTGTATTGTAATCTTTATTTAGACACGATCAATTCATCAGCCTATAAAAATACATATCACATACGCTAGGATATTTAAAATTAAAACCACATACTATAACACTAAAGCTGTTTTCCGTGAATGCCGTGCGTTAGACTTAAAGAATGTCGTTGATCTTACGTTTAAATAACCCCAGGGACTCTGTGTTCCTTATATCGCATGGTAAACTGTTCCATAATGTGGCGCCATTGTAGCTAAAGCTTTTTCTGTAATAATTAGTGCGCGGTAGTGGAACATTAAGCTTATTTTCAGAGTAGTATTGATAAGAACACTCTCTGAATGGATAATAATAAGTGTTTTGGATTAACATGACTATGTTGATCTTTATCTTGACTTTTAGTGATTTCTTTTCTCCTTTCTCATTACTGTGTGACAAACAAAACAGTAGGTCGTTTGGAGGCGGCAACATTTTTCTAGCTGGGTGTGAAGATTTTCCTCTCTTAATAGCTGTTTTATGGTATCATCAATACCAAGCCGAAATTAAATTTAGTTGCGTAAGGCTGATACGGCAGTTAAAAATGTGAAGTTTGTTGTGATATTTCTTCTCTTCTGTATTAAGGTTTGGGTAACTCAGCAATCCTGGCCAACGATGACCATTACTTTGGAACCCTCAGCAGTTGGTTAAGCCCTGTTATGTAGAGCCAGTCCGCTTACTTGAAGCGCTGTTAGCGAGCATCAGGGGATGGTTGGGCTGCTACTACCTTCCACTCATTGTGTGACTGCAAAGGACCGACAGTTACCATTGTTCGTGCGAGGAAATACATCTTTGGTGGATACACCAGCTCATCATGGAGTGAGTGAAAGATCGATAAATGGATCAATCGCTTCATTTTCTTTTTCCTCTTCTCTGAAATTTCCTAAAGCACTGTACTGGTCGCACCGTGCTCTGAGTCAAAATTGTTATGATATACAGTAAAAACCCACATACAAGAACACCCATTTTCGGGGCTCAGGCTGATTGGGTTCTTATATATCGGGTATTCTAGGTGAAATCAGCCTGAAAGTGTTCTCAAGTGTTCTTAATTTTTTTACTTCTAAAATAATTTAAGGGATTTACATACAATGGCCGAAGGCAAACCAGTTGGCTATATTACAAGCATGGCCGAGGATTTGAAACTCGGGGCTTACAATTAAGGTTAATAAAAACCATAAATGGAAAAACTGTGGAGAAGGAGACAACCAAAAGCGCTGACGCACCATACAAGGGATGACCCCTCTAATTAAATAAAATTTAATATAGCCAAACTATACAGAAATATAAAAATAGATGCCCTAATTATCCTTACCCTTAATAAAACTTAAAACATTCTTTTTAAAATTTTCAATACCATCAGATTCTCTAATGTGATTAGGTAAGCTATTCCATTCACAAACGATACGGTTAAAAAAAACTATATTTGAGACCGTTAGTTCTGCTAAAATTTGGGACAAGGTCCTGTTTGTCATTTTTCCTCAAATTATAAACCATGCTTCTGTCCTTACAAAATATGAGCTTATTGGAAATGTCTGTGTCATAATGGCCATTAATTACATTGAAAAAAACGTAACATCCCTAATGAACCTCCTATCAGATAATAGCAACAATTTCAGTTTAGATAGTCTACTACCATAATTATCATCAGACCTTGTGATCCATCTGGTAGCTCTTCACTGAACAGCCTCCAATTTGTCAATGTTATGTTTAGTATAAGGGTTCCAAGTTTCACAGGAATATTCCAATAAGGGTCTCACAAGACTACAATAAAGTGTTCTCATGCTTTCAACATCATTTAAGTCCCTACAAGTCCTTTTTACCAACCCTAAAACCCTATTGGCCTCAGCAGTTATTCTATCTATATGCTGGTTCTATGAGAGACCACTAGCAGTAAACAATCCTAAATCTTTATAAACATTAACACATTCCAAAGGTTGACCCTCAGTGTTATAGTCCCCAACTAAGGGTGCCTTTTTCCTGGTTATTCGCATGATCTTGCATTTCTTAGTATTAATTGTCATCTTGTTCATCTCACACCAATCTGATATTTTATCTATGTCACTTTGAAAAGAGGACAGATCTTCTTGAGTATTAATAACCCTATACATTTTGCTATCATCAGCATATAATGCAATTGAGCTGTTCTTACTAATTACCCCTGGTAAATCCTTGATGTATATTGTGAAGAATAATGGTCCCAACAAAGAACCCTGAGGGACACCAGAGGTTACGGTTAACCAATCGGAAGCCTCTCCTTTGACTACTACACTCTGCTGACGTTCTGTCAAATAATGCCTACACCAGTTGAGCAAGTCCCCGTGGACACCGTATTTGTAAAGCTTGGCTAAAAGAGTGTCATGAAAGACAAAGTCAAAGGCCTTTGAAAAGTCTATAAACACTACATCGACTTGGCCACTCTTATCCAAAACCTTGAACCAATCATGATGTACCAAGTGTAGTTGAGTAGTGCAACTACGACCAGTGAGGAATCCGTGATGGGAATCGTGCACAAATTTGATAACTTGATTGTAAATAGCACTATACACAATTCTTTCCTGGCATTTCCCAATGATGGATAGAAGCGAAATTCCTCTATAATTTTCTACAGGCTCACGATCACCATCCTTATGAATAGGTGTGATATTAGCTGATTTCCATAATTTAGGTAGACAGCACTGTTTGAAAGATAAATTGAAAAGCATACTCAGAGGAACTGCAGATGTATCAGCAGTCTCTTTAGTAAACAAGCAGGTATATTGTCAATCCCACAAGACTTATTAGCATTAAGACCTTTGAGAAGTTTTCCACCTTCTTTAGTGTCACAAGCCACATAGTTGGTAATGACATCAGTACTTGGATCTTGTAAGTTAGTTTGTATTGGGGCTGGTATCCCAGTACTCAGTTTACAAAAAACTGAGTGAAAGTGAATATTAAATAAGTCAGCTTGCTCTTGAGGTTTTGTCGCGGATCGTCTGTTGTAAGTGTTTACATCTGGAAGCCATTTTGATTTTGACTTGATTGAGTGGTAGCTCCAAAATCGTTTCGGGTTTATCTTGAGTTGACTGGACAGATGTTGCAGATATCGTTTGTATTCAGATCTTAGTAACTGTTTGACAGATCTTCTTAACTCCTTGAACTTTCGGCTAAGGGCTTCTGATGGACGAACCTTTAGTTTTCTCCATAACCTTTTTTACTCGTTGACCTTCTTAAGAATATCACTGGTGATCCATGGAGGATTAATTTTCTTTTTCACAATAAAGGTTGGAATGCACTAGTAATAAGTCGTTGACTCTTTCAGTACAAATATCCACATCCTCTTCCAAAAAAGCACAATTCCATGGGATGTACTTCAATAATTCATTCAGTTCAATAAATTTTGCCTTTTTAAAGGTGCAGTTTTTCCTTGAGACAGACTTACGAGGACGACCAGATAGGAGTTTGATATTGAAACTAACAGGAAAATGTTCAGAATTAAAATGATCACTCGGTCCTTCAACATTACTGACCATATCAGGAGTTTTCGACAGGATTAAATCAAGTGTATTGCTATCAGCTTCATTTAGCATTCTTGTTGGATTGAAATTACATTGAACCAAAAAATGATCATTAAGCATATCACAAAAATCAGCAGTACATTTATCGCTTGAGGTAGCAGTTAAGTTATGCCAGTCTATGCATGGGAAGTTAAAGTCGCCCACAAGGTAGCAGGTAGCAAATCTAGTCGTTTCAATTCTCTCCAAACATTGACGTAATTTGAGCGAATATCCCACATCAGCACTAGGAGATCTGTAGCACACTCCAAATAAAATGTTATCCTTCGAGGTTTGACAAATTTCCACCTTTACGATTTCAATATTGTCATCATTCTCTAGATCCGTTCTTCTTACCGAGATCAAATCCATGTGTACTGCCAAAAGGAAACCCCTCCCTCTACGATCTTTTCTGTCTTTGCGGTGTATGTAGTAGTTATTCAAACCTAATTCGAAGTCCATGAAGCTAGGATCCGGCCATGTTTCGGTGATAGCTATGACTGGAAAATAATCTTCTAGCAACAGGGCTTGTAAGTCAAAGACCTTGTTACTTAAACTTCTCAGTAGGATTAAGTAACAACATCGAAGATTATTAGTTGAAGATCCTGTATTGCATAGCGAATTATTGACAATTTCATCACCTGGGTTAGATTCAACATCACCACTGCGAACAATTTTTAAAGTAGATGGATTAAAAGTAGAAATTCCATTCGTATGATAGCCAATTCGAATGGTAAAGTACCTAATTCGTCGAAGCTGTCTCTACAGAACAAGATGGCCGCCACGTAGACCAGATGAAAGTATGAAAATTTCGCCACCACATTACCATTTAGATAGTGTATGTAAATGTACGGAGATGCTCGAAGTTACCGATGTTAGAGGACTTTCAAAGAACCTGATAACATTATTCAAGATTTCTATTCTACCGACTGTCAAGCCACGTTTTTCCACAGGTAAGAACAGCAAACTCTATCTGGGACCATTAATTAACGCGTCTTCTCGTGCAGCGTCCACGGCTTGTACTGTCTGCGTCGAAAAGCAAGTGAAAATTATTTAGTCCTTTAAAGTTTAGAATTCTCTTCAAGGTGAAAATATTTGTGAAAAAAAACCTTGCTTCGCTCTTCTTAAAAGCAAGCAAGCGTCTTCACTTTAGATGATTTCCACGGTGAAATTGCAATTAGTGCAGCAACTGCAAGGTGGAGAGCGCCGCACTCCTGGGTCTGAGATCCCTGCGAGTAACCTTTCCCATCTAAATCGGACAAATACGCAGAGCGCTCTTCAAATTATTCGATTCCATGAACCATACATTAGCTTGCATCATTTAGCTATGTAATGTTCATTACCCTTTAAGCCAAGTGAAACAAAACTAATGAAAAACTGAAGCCATGTTATCCCCGTCAACTCCAAAGAACGTCAGTCAAAAGACCTCTTCCTATGAAATTCAATCTGTTTTGGCTGACAACTTTGTAAGTGATATTCTTGTTATTGATGGTCCCACTAAAACAGCTGCTGAAAGGGAAGGTTAATCTTAACTTGCGCTTTTTAGCATAATCTATCCCCCTAAACGAACTATATTTCACCGTTAAGAGGTCACTAGTTTGTTTTATCTTTAAAAAAACCTGAAGTTTACTTACTTCCTTTCTAATTATTTTAACGCGATTGAGAGCAAAAGTTCCAGGTACATACATGCATACATATACTTTATTTCAACTCGAATTTTAAGAGCTAGTATCTTCGAGAAAAGGTCCTTTTTCCAAAGGTCTTTTACAATATATTTTCTCTAAATTAATTTATTTAATAGCTGCAAGAAAAATAAGTCCATTATTTTCTCCTGGTAATTACTACTAGTTAAATGCTCATTTGGAAGATGTCAAAAAATCTTAGCAACTTAAAATTTCAAGCGAAAATCAAAGGTAAAATGTTACTAAAATTTCTGCATTCGAAATTGGTAATTCATATTCGGAAATTGACTCTAACTTAACTTTCACGAGACTATTGTCAGACTTTTTTTCCTCTACCTGATTATTTATTTCCCGTTCTCCTCTATTTAAAATTTGCCCTAAAGACCTCTTCTTACAAAATTTTATCCTAAAAAAGAAAAACAACACTTGCTCAAATTGCTCAAATTACCATTGTTGTAACTTGCTGTTCACCTCTTTTATGTTGTTGTTTTCTTTCTCTAACTGCTGAATCTCTCCCTTTAGCTTAACAATTTCTTGTTCACTTCTTTGTATTCTGTTATATAAACTGTTTAGTTGGTTCCAGTAAGTAACGTTTGTACTTCTACACTGGTACTGGTGTCAGCATGAACATTACTTTTTCCGACTGTTCTTCAAATTTAGAGTTCGCTTCCAGTGGTAACTGAGCAAGTGTTGTTTTTTCTTTTTTTGGTTTGCTCCATTTTCTGCGCATCTTCGAAACTGGCCTTCTTGAGTTCGCTACGTGAAGCTGTCGGTTTTGTCCATGGAAGAGTTGAAGGCAAGTGTGTTCTGCTAAGTTTATCTCCTCCATCGAAATGAGCTGAGAAAATCCGCGTACTCGTAGAGCTCTAATTTCAGCGTCTCGTTCCTCATAAGAACCACGTACTTTCTACGTATATCAGAATCTTCAGGAATTCTATAATACTGAAGGTTAGATGCATTTCTGTAACTATTAGTGCAGCCTGGAATACAGCAGTTATAGTGCGCCATTTTCACGCTGTCCCTTCAAACGATCCCAAGAGCCTTTATGGTGGCAAATCGTACCCAGACCGCCGATCGTTTAGAAAATGGCGTATTCAGAGACCAAAAATAGAATGTGTTGTTTCATCGAAGATCAGTGTGTATCCAGTATCTCAACAAGTCTTTGTGAACGAGCCAGCAATATTTTACTGTTGGGTTCAAGGCCAAACGTCGTCAAAGACAACTTGGCGTAAGCTTAGAGGTACTCTATCCGGTGTTACTCTAGAAGATGGTGCTCGCAAGTCGATGAAACATAAAATTTGAACATAGTGTTAAAAACGAATTTTTACACCATGTCTGCGTTTTACACCGCCTTATTTTCTGGATGATTCTGAAGTTCCTTTGCTTTCGACAAAGCTGCGAGCCAATAATCACGATATCCCAGAAAAATCGTTTTCTCTTGTGATCACTCATGGCATGTCTTCTTAAGCCTGGACTTTTAAGAATTTCGCTAAGCTTGTTTTGAGTCTGTTGAATTGATATGGTTTTTTTTTCCTTCAGAGTCGCCTAAGTTTACCTTAACCCCTCCTGCAGTGGTTTTTACAGTGCTACGAACAAATATAAGCCTCAGCTGCGAGGCTACAGGGTCTCCGCGTCCAAAGGTTAAATGGTCTTGGACTCAAAGGTCTTCTGCTGCATTCACGTTTCTTCAAGAGGATGGATGTCCCTTGATTAATATGGCTGAAGATCATATTAAAGAATATTTCATATGCCGAGCAACAAACAACTTGGGAGCGGCAGAAACAGTAACTACGTTGGTTACAATTCTAAAGGTATCGTTTATCAGTTTCTTTACCGCGTCCCATAGAGGTATTTATATTTCTTTTCTTCAGTATCTGGAGGTTTTGCCTCTTAACACCTTTTACGAATTCTCTCCCTGGACTAAGCAAAAGTTGGCTCTCATCCCAATTTTCATCCAAATCGGTCAACTTGTTTCCTTACGGAATGCGTATTCAATCAAAAGTGCGGAAATCGGATAATTACAATAAAAAAATTGTCACTGAAGTTAGCTTAAAAAAATTAAGCAATTGCTGCGATGAAATATTAGCACTTGACTTATCAAAAAAAATAATTAAACAACTTTGTGCGAAAGACTAGTAAGTGGTAGATTTCCCGATGCTGAGGGGTAATTCGTTCCATGCGCGATAAACCCGAGTAATAAAAATATTTTCAAAGGTTTCTGTACAACTAAACGGGAAATCAATTGTCAAATAATCAATATTTCTTAAAGGTGTTTTACAAGAGTGAAACGAGAAATCAAAATATTTAAATCATTTATATTCTTAAAACGTTTAAAAAAGAATACTAAATCATTTTAAAAAAAAAAATCATTTAAAAAAAGAATACTAAATCATGGATTACCCTTCGATGTTGCAATGACGACAATTTAATCTACTAAGGCGCTCGTATTTAGTATGCTTCTTGCCGAGAATGTATCTTGCGGCCCTGCGTTGAATTTTTTCTAAGTTGGTAATGTTTCTTTTGGTGTTGGGTGACCATACTACACTGGCATATTCTAAACATGATCGCACCCAAGTAGATAGATAGATAGATAGATAGATAGATAGATAGATAGATAGATAGATAGATAGATAGCTTTATTAAGAAGTAAAATCATTGCGGCCCCCGGCGGGCCGGCTGAAATGTGACTTACCGTTATCTATGAATATATGATAACAACTAAAAATAAAAAGTAAAATGTAACCTACAATAAAATATAAACGGAGAAGTATCAACACCAAAATACTAATAATCAAGATTACTACTAGTAATTAGAACTGTTCGCCATAATAAAAGTGTTTTTAAACCTATTAGTACAGACTGTATTGTAGAGTAACGTTTTACTTCTAATGTCAGCTGTATCTTAACATGTCCTATAGAGTAAATTAAGCATCCTTTGCGTTTTGTAAGAGATAACATCGACATGATGATTCCAGCCTAAATCGAAGCTGATCAAAAATTCCAGATCTTTTTCAATCAGGAACACGTTCCAACATCACCAAGAAAATACTCTCTCCCATAAATACATTTCACGTGTGCTATCCCTAAAAACCTTCAACTTTTTTACATTCGCCCAATTCCCAAATGCGTGGCTACTCAGTTAACCTATTTAAGTCTTTCATAATTTATTGTCATCATTTTGACCGTTAACTAGGCGAAAAAACTTATAATCATCGGCAAACAGTAACCGTGATGTAGCCCGAAAATGACACCAGGCATTTCATTTAAGTAGATCAAGAAGAGCAGGGGTCCTAAAATATATCCCTGAGGGACTCCAGATGTAACTGGAAGAAAAACAGATGCCTCACTATCGATCACAATCCTGTGTCTTCTGAAATTTAAATAAGATCTAAACCAAGCGAACAAGAAACCCTAGATACCAAGGCGCTCGAGCTTCAACAAAAGTTTTTTCGCGGGGTACTCCATCAGGCACGTTGGAAAAGTCGAGATGGATGCAAATTGGTGTACTACACGGGTGAATTGAGACAGTTGATTTTCCTGGCAAAAAGCCATGCTGCCATGGCGTAATATATGTGATTATAATACCAAAGATCTCAATAAAAACTTGCCTTTTCAATAATTTACTAAGCACATATAGAAGTTCAATGCCCCTGTAGATTCCAGATCTTTTTCAATCAGGAACACGTTCCAACATCACCAAGAAAATACCTTGGAATTACCTTTATGAATAGGGACGACATAAGCGTATTTCCATTTTTCAGGAAAAGACCCCGGCACAAAGATATATTAAATAATCTGTATAAAGAGGGAGAAATTTCCTCAGCGCACCCTTGTAAAACAACTTGGTGGAGAGGCCCAGTGAAACTTTGTTGATATCAAGTAACTTAAGTTGTTTAGGAATATTGTTGGGGCTTAGTTTTAAGACACACAATTCGGGTTGAACACCATAGTTAAGTTGGTGAAGGCCATTAGAAGTGCTACCATGTTGAAAAAGCATTTAATAAATCAGATCGATCGACGGGTACAGTGGCTTGTATCGATTCATGCTTTTAATTTAATTCAAATTTAAATTTTTATTTTAATTTCATGCTTTTAAATTCTAGGGGTTACCTATATAACCCCTAGAATTTTACTACGTCTCGCAATTGCTTCGTAATATGACCAAAATTTACGAGGATTGTCCTTTAGAACAGCACCAAGGTTACATCTGTCAAAGGTTGCGCTTCTTAAATTTGACCGTTCTCTTTACAAAATGTCTGCGGAATCTGGATTATAAGAACAACTTAGCCGGATAGGGTTCTTCTTTTTGAGCAGCCGTAATACTTCTTTTTCAATGAACGGAGGCCTGTTGGCATCCCTGATAAACACCTTAGGGACAAATTCATCTACGCACGATAGATACATGTCATACCAGCAAGCAGTACTGGTATCAATGCCACTATCTACAAACAAAAGAGAAATATCGCAAAAGAAATGTCCCAAGAGAAATATCGCAGGGCTGACTTCAAGCCACGCAGGTTAGCTTTCTTTAAGGTTATAAACTATGAGACGCGATTTCTTTAAGCGAGTAACCTTAGTGAACAAGAAGTTAATCACAAAACGTTCCGAGCTGAAGTTCTAGTGAACGCTAACATCGGTTATTTTTTCAGGATTGTTATAAAACACCAGATCCAATGTAGTCTGAAAAGTTTGTTGGCTCGTATTTCCCTTTCAATATCAATTAACGTTCAATGAAATATAGCCTAATGTAGATTTCACTAGATTTCTCTCTCTCATATCAAGGTTTGGGACGCTCAGCAATCCTGGCAAAAAATGAAAATCATCTGGAAACACTGCGTAATTGGCTCAGCTCTGTGGAGCAGACCAAAACGTCGTACTGGAAACGCTGTTGGCAAGCATCGGTGGATGGTTGGCTCAGCACTACCTTCCACTCATTGTGCGACTGCAAAGGGCCAACGATAACCATTATCCGCGTGGGAAGATACATCTTTGGTGGATACACCAGCACATCATAGAGCAAGTGAATAATTTTAAGATCTTATTCGTCTTGTTCTCGGTCTTCAGTGAATTAAACGCACGTAAGTTATTGATTATAGATTTACGATATATCCTGTAGGTATGTACTTGTTAAGCGAGTTTGAGCGACAGTCACTCCTTAAAAATGGATTCCATGTTGTTGTGCGTCGATAGACGTCAAATGACGTCAAATGACGTCAAAATTCGCAGAGAGCACGAAAGTGGCACGCGAGCCCCATGCGAAAAAGGCTAACCACAAGTAAATTCTTACGTGATCTTTTTCTTTACATCCTCACGGCAGAAAAGAATGTATTTGCTTTATCTGATTAAAAAGACAAATGTGGTTATTGCTGACGTCATTTATGCGTCTGTTCTCCAATGGATCATGAGTAAAAACCAATTAGAATGCGCGTATAATCCTGCTTATCATAAATTATAGTCGGAAATAATTATAGTCTTGAATAAGACACTTGTCAAAAGTATTGATAAATTAACGTAAGGCCCTCAAATTAAGTATTGAATCTCTTAAATCAAAGATTTAGTGACTTCTACTGTTGCAGTTGTTTGATGTTTGGTACTGCCAATCTATTTTCCTTAACACGATGAGTTGAATAATACTCATTTTGATTAGCTCTTAGTCATGATCAGTCTTGAAGAACAGAGGCCTTGATGACATTACCGGTCAGACATTTATGGTAACAGCACCAGCGGACGCTCGGCAACGCCTCGTGTAACTACTTCTGTCACCTTTTACTGAACAGACGCATACCAATATCGATTTTATTTGCGGAAGTTAAACTTGTGCTTATCAATTGGGTATCATGGACCGTGAAAATTCAAACATTCTCATCTTCTATTCTACGTTTTTAAACATGTCACTTAAGCGGAAAAGTTAAGGAAAAACAAATAAAAAATTTGACTTACTCTTCTTTATAAAGGTTACTTTATGTTGCTCAGTGACCGGGTTGAAATGCTTTTTCCTTTGTTCCTAGTTATCCTAGTTATTTCATCACTGTTCCTTACAAATTACACTACCTCCCTATACATTTGGTAGTGAGAGAATGGGGATAATCAAGCTACAATTTCTGGCGAACAAACTACAGTTTTATATGAAACACGTGAACCATATGATAGCTCAGCATTTTGAAATGCCGAATTTTTACCTTACTTTCATAACGTTGTTTCATGAGTCTTCCTATCAAGTAGTAAAAATATTTACATTTGTCTCAGCTAATTGAGATAGTTTCTAACTCTCTCTGACTCTTCTCCTACTTAGCTTCCGCCAATTGTGGATACTACTACAGCTCAAGTGCCTTTTTGTTCTCTTTGGTTAACAAGGCAGGCTGGGAACCCCGGAAACTGCTTCAAACAGGAAAGTATAGTTCTAAGCGATATTCCATACACAGTTGTTCAAGCGATGGGCCCAGATTTGGTGGAGGAGCCGATATTAACCTTGTCAACCCCACCTCATCCAGCTCACATTCTTTCTCAAACCTTGGATACACCTTTCAGTCACCTTCCAGTTACAGCAGCTCCTTCGCCAAATCATTCCTGGCAGGAAGTTATCATTTCCGACCCGACGAGATTGAAGTGTTCTATGAAACTAGTGAATAAAGGCTGATAGTTTCGACAGAAACTGTTTGCTCCGACGAAGGGCTAACGCTCGAAACGTCAGCTTTTGTAATCGTTACGGTGGCCAATTTACCATTTCAACTTTGTTGATATATCCAAATTATTTCTATGAAACTAACTGAACCAAACGATCGGAAGGAACGATGATATTCAAAACACTTATTTACTGCCAATCGAGATAGACGTCTATATGCGGTTATCGCCCACAGATCAGTTTAGGTAATAGCACTATACTGTCTAGGACGTTACAGAGAGAACACAAATTCATCAAGGTGACACTATTCAGAACTCGTGAATAGACTGCGTAGAATATGATTTATTATATCAACACCAATGAAAACAGGTGAGCTTTCGCGCGGAAACGTGATATCTTCACACGAAAAAAAAACACCGTTATGATGGTTATATGATAAATCGCTGCTTTCGCAGCATAAGTTAATCGGTTTGGTTTTTCATTGGTGTATGTATGTTAGATAGAATATTACATGGTCGCTTGGATATATAAGTACTTCTTGACAAAATGGGAGAGCCAGACGGGAAACGGGAGTGCGCGAGAGGAGCTGAACGGGTCAAATGATAAATTGGAAATATTTTTCAACACGAGAAGTAAAATTTCGTATCTCTAAGCGGCCATGTAATATCCTCTATATGATACTGTGAACAATAAGTAAAGTGACTGTACTAACCCGACAATGACCCTCTGATTTAAAAACCAGAAACAGAATTAAGTCATCATCCTCAGAAAAGTCCTGCTCAGTTGGTCCGCCATATTTAATCATCAGTCCGCTATTTTTTCTGTAAGGCTTCTTTGAGTCTGTGGTGGAACTATTCATTTACTGTTATTGGCAAAATGTAAGCCGATGAAAAGTCGGATAGTTCAAAACTATTTAGGGTAATAACATCAAAGGTAAAATTATACGAACAACGCAAAATGAATTCCAAGTTTGAAGGTGATGGAGAATTGACTTTAATCATTTCACTCCCAAGATCTGACGATTCTCCCCTCTAGCTGCTATACATTTCCTTGTAAATTAGTTATGAGAATTGGGTGTAAGATCAAGATAACAACTTCCACCTGATAAGTTTGAGTATTCTCATTACCCGTTTACTGGATAATGTATGGATATTATAGGGAGAAGTTACATGGAGTGAAAGGGTTAACTCCTTCACCATTAATTTACTCTTAATGTATTTGTTCCTTTTATTTGTTCAAAAGAAGTTTAACAATTAAGACTGCTTGGTGTGTAAGAGTCAAACAATTTGAGAAAAGAACATTTTCAACCCCCCTCCCCTTAAATTTTGTATGCATTTAGGTACCCGAGGGATGCATTAAAATGTTCATTATCAAGGTTGTAACATTTGTGTTGCCATGGTCACAATGGATGATTGTTCTCGGCGGAAGGCCTTACTTACAAGGAAAAATTTTGCCTAAAAAGTGTAAATGTAAATCTCGTCAGTCCATTGAAACGCTACAACTTAATACCTACAGCGCACCCAGTGACATTTATCATCTTAATTGTTTCATGAGGTTAACATAAACAAAATAATGGATGATTTATCAAGGTACACGTTCGGCCATTTTGGCTGCATGGTAAAACGAATATTATATTTTTAGAAATATTTAAACTTTTTTACACCGGATAAGTTTACCTAAAAGTAAAAGCTTTCGGTTAGACCTCAAGCCTTAATCGCTTAGTAACATCACCTAAAGCGGTGAGGTTACCGGATGAGTGAGTTCGTTTCGGCGCTACAGGTCTAGCCGAAAGCTTTTACTTTTTAGGCAAGCTTATCTGATGTATAAAAGTTTAAATATTTCTATTCTGATTCTTCCCCGGCTGGATAAAATTCCTATATTCTATCATATTTTTCTTAATTTCTCCAAAAGTACACCGGTCCTGAACTGAGACTTAGACCCGGTTCAGACGTTGATCTTTTCATGAGCCGAACTAAATTCCTTGAATTAAGTAAATGAAAAGATCGGCGTCTGAATCAATTTGGAACGGCTGTTTCAATTTGGCACGGCTCACCCGTTCTTCTCGCCTGGCTCAATCGAGAATTTCGCCTTTGGAACGCCTTTGGAACGGCTTTGATTCAGACGCCGTACTTTTTATGTGCCGATCCCAATGCATAAATTATGATAATGTATTTGCAGGCCGTTTGAGTGCTTTTACTTGAGCTGTATCTGAAACGCCCATAAAGAACGGCGTCTGAATCAACAGGCGTACTTTTGTTAATTTGGGTCGATTCAAATTCAAATTGAGTTCGGCTCACGAAAAGTTCGGCGTCTGAACCGGGCCTTACCTCCAACTTAGTACTAATGTTCTACTTGCTAAATCTGCAAATTATCTGCGGGCCGGTCGCTAATTTTTGTAAGCACAGTTCACGAGCTGACCTCAAGAATCGATTGTTGAATAATTAACTTGGAGTAAGTGAATCATCGATCACTTTCACTCTCCTTTTCCTCTCCACTGAAAAATGTGTCTATTTTAACACATGAAACTGCTCGCCGCTAACTATTTTCCAAAACTCGTGTAATTGACTTCTATTTGAAAAGGTCTTTCCTCTGAAACAACTTGAACCTGAAAAGAGATTTTGTCAACACGGTTTCCTGTTGTCTAATGATCTGATTGGAATATTTTTGTCTCGACAAAAGATCATGCTTGATTAGGAAAGCTGTTCCTTGCATTTACACAAAAATTCCTTAACTCGTAGGAATTGTTAAAATCATCCTGGTGGTAGAACTACCTATTCGATAACTCTTTGTTTTTGAGTACGTTTCATGTTCGTTTTAAGTGCTTCTGTGGCCTTGTGTTAAAAATATTCAACTTTACCTCTCATACTGAAATAGTTTGTAATTCTTTTTTTACCATTTTGCTTATTAGCTTCCAATTGTAGATACCAATACAGTTCAAGCGCCTTTTTGTTCTCATTGGTTAACAAGCCAGGCTGGGGACCAGTGAAACTGTCTCACACAGGAAAGTATAGCTCTAGTCGCTACTCCATATACAGTTGTCCTAGCTATGGACCCATATTTGCTGTAGGACACGATCTTCACATTGTCAGCTATGCCTCATCCAACACAAATTCTAACTCAAATCTTGGATTCACCTACAGTCCACCATCTGTCTACAGTTTTTGCAGTCCCTTCACCCAATCACTCTTGGCAAGAAATCACTCTTTTCGACCTGGTGAAATTGAAGTGTTTTATGAAACTACTCAAAACAAACGAACTGAAGTAATGGTGATATTCTAAATTCCTTTCTACTGACAATCGAGGCCATGGGTCGACGTTTCTGTCTGGGCTAAGACTTCAAAGATAAAGCTTGGACAGATATTTATGTAACGGCACTATACTATCCAAATTATACGAAAATTATTGATCAAAGTGACACTATGGTTAACTTGCGGATAAACCGTGCAGAATATCATTGGATTGTTCAGTGATCGTACCAAAAATAAATTTTCCACTGATTACAAAAACAAAATGAAGCCGTTTTCACCACAAAGTCCTTCCTCAATTTAACGATCGATGCGCCGTCTTTAACTAAATGCATACCGTCCCCTGACTCCAACAGCCGTGCTAACACCACGAAATTTGCCTAGCGAGTCCCCCACATTACTCGTCCCATGTTTCGCATGTCACCGAGTAAAGGAGGCTTTAACTTTGCGTGAACTATTTTATTAAAATATAATGAAGTTGCATGGTCGAGTAATGAGTAAAGATTGGTCTATTGAAGTTTTGGTTTTAATGTTTGATGGTTGTGTTGAATGCAAGAAAATCGACTGTTGATATTATCTTGGCTCAATGTCATACAGTTGGATACATATTTAACAATTACTAACCTCCAGTTGCGAGACACAGTTTATAACCGTAGGAAACAATTTAATTCAACGGAAATATGTTACCTTCTAAAGTCTGATAATAAGGTTGTGAGATAATTTTTTCCACAGGCAAGAACGGTAAACTCCAAATGGAACTGTTAATTTGGGAAAATTCTCAAAAAGTGTTCTACGCTTGTGCTAACACGAGTCAAAATAAAAGGCAGTTTGCTGGTTTCTAAGAAAACTGTTTCGTATACATGGACAGGCAAGTGAAAAATGTAGCTCATTCTCCAATAGAAGTTCATAAATGTACCTAAGACGCCATAGTGAATTTTGAAAAACTAATGTTTCAAAGGTCGACAGGTTGCTGAATCAAAGAGACGCAGAACTATTACTCGAAACATTGGCTTTTAAAACTCAGGGCATTCACCTTCCACGGTGTTACGTTCGTAATCACTCCAGTTTAATAAGAACAGAGGACGTGTTATCCGTCTGGTACAACTTTCAACTGACTCCAGACCATGCAAAATAAACGCGCAACCGAAGAAAAATACAAAACCGACCAGGCACAAACTACTTCCACCGCGACCAATTTACATCAGTAACAAACAAAATAAAAAAAAATCCGACTTGATAAGCGCATTTATCAGGTTCAAAGGCTTAGACAAATTTTCCTTTTCTATTCGAAAGAAAATAGAGTTGGGCTGAACATTTTGCTCAACTCCCAAGCGTATTGCTCGCTCGGTCACGCTGGACAAAACCCAACACATCATAAAGGTATAACTAACCAGTTATTCGAAAAAAAAATATACACATTTGCCTAGTTCGTTTCCTTTTTCTTTCTCTCTTTTGAACTCTTACTAATGAGCCTTCACATATTCACAGACACAGATAACCCAAACAAATCATTTATTGCCGAAGGTCTCTATCGACAAAGAGGATTAATAACTTGATTAATTTGCGTTACGCTTACAATTGGGTTCCTAACCTTTCTCTTTAGTAGAAGAATGGAAGTTATATATCTATCAGATCTCCGATAAATTACTCCAGACACTCATAAGTCTAACACGGTCTTAACTAAGTTCTTTTAATTCAAAAATTTACTTTCAAGGTAAACTCGTTTGTAAATATCCAAAGAAGTAATTAAGGTAATGTATAGAGGTAACAGAAAGCGGTAATTAACACTCATTTCTTTAGTTCTTTTACAGGATAATCCGCTTTATCTGAAAACAAGTAAAAATAATCAACACAGTTCTGGTAAAAAATTGAACAATGATAGGGTACCTGTAAATAAACAATAACCTCTATCAGGGGCTCTTGCCAACCTCGTTCCCATGGTCTCTAATCTCCTCGACCCCCCTTCCCTCTCTACCCCCTGTAGCGAGAGATGAGAGACCCTGGGAACGAGGTTGAGGCTCCTGCGTCTACTTGGCTTCAAATCTGCTGGCTATTTGACCACACGTTAATATCTCTTTCTGTTTATCTGAAATAGGTGAGAGAATATTTTAAGTTTTGTGTTCTGAATGCATCTCTGTTATCATACACTACCCTGTAATCTCACGAAATCAATCAGCCCTATTAAATTTCCTGTGAAAGAGAAGTACAATGTTTGGGGGGTTTGTTCCAAGACAAGAGAGGCTCAAATAGTTTATACTCTCGAAAACGAGAATTTCTGATTTCATCGCAGGGTCAATTACCTGCTTTGACCTTTGTTCAATTCCGTCGATAATCATATCAGAAGGAGACGGTCTCAATGAGGTGATTATTTTCGCGGCAACTGGTTGCATTTTTTGGCTGTTTTGCAGCTAACAGTTAATCCCACTGACACCCTGGAAAAAATATCGGCGAAACATTGTCCTTGTGGGAGCGCAACTGGAGAGGGTCGCCGAGGCAGGTGAATGTCTTTCAGGGGCCCGGAGGGAGAACTAGACTCGCTTTCCGCCGCTCTCTCGAGTCCGGCCTTTTCCGTGGGTTCGGGGAGAAGCGCGTAGGTTCGGGGAGGAGCGCGGGCTCCGGTTCCCGAACAGCGGCAGGTAATCGAGCCTGAGGGAGAACGCGTCGCGTTACAGGACCAAAAGAACAGCTGCGACGGCGCCTATCAAAGTTGAACCCACGGATCAGAATAACATTCTTGGTCGATGCCTGATTATTAAACTATTCTAAAATTTATTTTCAGCACGGTTTCATCATGGAATCTACATCTGATGGGTTACTATTACATTAGCGAAATGTACTTACATTGGAAAGACGGTAGTTTTTAAAAAAAATTACAGTTTAAAAGTAGTGGTATGTAAGACTAATTACACAAACAAAGCAAAATTCCAAATTTTAAGGTAAAATTGAATTGTAAACTTAACTGCGATAGGGTTATTGCCAGTGAGTATGCAGTCGTTTTTCTATCCCTATCTGATGTATATTTTCTATATACTTTCATTTCATAATACATTTACCCTCTCAGAAAAAAATTCAGTCAAAAGACCTCTTCTTATGAAATTTAATCTGTTTTGTCTGACAACTGTGTAACTGATATTAGGGACCTTAAGATACTGGACGCGGCTGCCTTTAAGAACGCGGTCACGTCCGAGAGGGCATGGGTCGTGACCGCCACCTCTGCGCGGGAAATACGAGCCTTAAGATTTGCGTTGTGCAAGCGGTCGCCGAAACACATAACAACAAACACATTCAGTCAGAGAATGACTGCTGAAATCAGGCGGTTTTGCTGCTATGACGTCGTTTAAGAAGACCCGAGAGCTTTTAACAGGCTCTTATTTAGCCGACATCATTTCTGACGAAGAATTCGTGCTCCTCTATGACTGCAGCTTTTCAAAGAACTTAGAATTACCGTATGACGAGTACGAAAGATTTGACCTCGAAGAAATGGCAGATTCGGAGTGTAGAGCAGAGTTCCGTGTAAATAAACGCGACCTACCGCATTTAGCAGAGTGTTTACAAATACCTGATGCTTTTGTATGTAACCAGGGCTCCGTTTGTGACGGTATGGAAGCTATCTGTATGCTACTTCGAAGGCTTTCATACCCTTGCAGGTACTCAGATATGATACCAAGATTTGGCAGACCAGCCCCCGTGTTGAGTATGGTGACAAACAAGGTAATTGACTTTATCTATGACAACCATGGATGGAGAATCAAGCAATGGAATCACGACCTTCTTAGTCCAGCACGTTTACAAACGTATGCAGATGCTGTGTATGCAAAGGGTGCAGCCATTGAAAATTGTTTTGGATTTGTGGACGGTACTGTTAGGCCAATTGCACGACCAGATGAAAATCAAAGAGTTGTCTATAATGGACACAAAAGGGTGCACGCCCTGAAATTTCAGTCTGTAGCACTACCTAATGGCATCATAGCAAATATGTATGGACCTGTAGGTGGGTACTGCATTTTATTCAAGTTTAACCAATACCTAAGAGTCTTGTTTAAAACTCAAAACTTTTCACTCTTATGAATTTCAGAAGGCAGGAAGCACGATGCAAGCATGTTGGGTGATTCTGGACTGCTTCAACAGCTACAGCAGTATGCACATTCTCCAGCGGGACATCCTATGTGCATATATTGGGACCCTGCATACCCCTTAAGGGTACAACTTCAAGCCCCTTTCAGAAATGTAGTTCTCACTCCACAGATGCAGGCATTTAATTCTTCAATGAGCTCAGTAAGGAGTTGTGTGGAGTGGCTCTTTGGTGATATAGTTAATTACTTTAAGTTTATTGATTTTAAGAAAAACCTGAAGATTGGCCTAAGTAGCATTGGAAAACTTTATATAGTATGTGCTGTGTTACAAAATGCTCTTACTTGTTTGTATGGCAATCTCACCTCAGAGTTTTTTCACTTACAACCACCCACACTACAGGACTATTTTGCATAAGAATGTACTAGGTTATGGTAATGTTCACAAAATAGTTTTGTGAGTTAATTGTATAAAAACCACCTCAATGAAAGAACAATCAATGGCTTTTATTGTTGTTACCATACATGTAGACAACAAAGAACACAAAAGGGAATTCCATCCCAAAATGCCATCAAGCTTTTCAAACTTAACAAGTCGTCAAAACTTCAAGACGTAACTGTTGAACTAAGTAGAAACAAGCACTCTGAAGTAAACATTAAAGTATATTGTCTGGAATGCTTTCATGTCAAGATTAACTGTCTTTTCTTCCTGCAATTTGTTGCATGAGGCCAAACATCAAACTCATGAGTTGATTGCTCTGTTGTTGCTGCTGTTGTTGATTAGCAAGTGCTAGTTCATAAAGCCTTGTTTGTCGCTCGTGCTCTTCCCTTCTGGCTTTCTGTTCTTCTTGTTTCATTGCCATATGAATGTTTGCTTTTTCCCTCAGAAACTCTATTGTATCATTGCCACCCTTTCTTGACCTTTTCTTCGACGGCTCTGACGAACCCTCACCTTCTCCTTTCCGTTTCATCGTTTCACTCAGCTTTTCGCACGCCCTCTTTCGGACCTCCTCTCCCATCGCTCTGTCTTCCTCTGTCTTTTTCTTGTTATTCAACAATAATATATCTTGTTCTTCAGCTGCTTCCCACTTCTCGTTGATTTCCTCGAGGGCTCGGTCCAGCTCTGTTTCCTCCACTTCCACTCCACTATCTCTCCGTTCCTTCTGCATTCTTGCACGATACTTGTCCAGTAAAAGCTTAAGATGCTCCCTCCCCGATTTCTTTGTGACAAGAAACCTTAATATGGCATGCGAATTGAGGTTGTCGGCTACTTTTTGCCACACTTTTCCTCTTTCAACTGTCCTCGCCTTGTGACGGTACGGTTCCAATAACAAAACCTCCCGAGCAAGAGCAATGTCGTGGTCGTTTGTCCATTCCATTGCCATACTAAAGGAAGAGAAAGTAGAATTTCAATCAAATCTTTGGCGCCATTTTTATCAAAACAAACACGAGTCGAAGAATAATGGTGCAAAATAATATAAATAATGCAAAATCATTTTCTAAAGCGGTCCTAAACTGCCACTGATTAATTTTACACGATAAAAATGAAGGTTAAAATGAAAAATAAAGCAAAACTGTCCGAGGAAATTTACCCAGATTTACCTGCTTTTCGGATTCCTTTCTGAAGACTTGACGTTTACACAAAAACCCTCTATATGCTCGGTAAATCTGAATTATGAAAACAAAAATGAACCAGACAGTTTAGGAATCTATTTCTTTTATAATGATGTTTGCAAATTTCATGCAAAACTTGTTAATTTAAGGGAAGAATTCGGAAAAATGACTTACCTTTCTGAGAGGCCGCCAAAATAAACTTCGTCGCCGCCGCAACTGAGGTGGTGGCCGTCAAGTGGCGTGACATTTATGAAAATTAAAACTGAGACCTTGCGAATTTACTTCCGGTTCACGTCGTCCTTGGCCGCGTCCAGGGTATCTTAAGGTCCCTATTCTTGGCTATAAGACGTAAGCTGAAGCAGTTGCTGAAAGTAATGTTTCGTGTTAACTTACGGAGGCGAATCAGTCCCTGCGAGCGAACCATATTTTACCTGTTTAAAGACCACTAATACAGAAATGGATGCAAAGAAGAACGTCCGTGCGAAACCTTGTGAAAAGATCAGCGGATTTTCCGTGGCTATTTCGGTGACTTCCTTGACTCTTGTGATGTTGCTTTTTATGAGGATCGAGTTTGTACACAAGAATTCGAAAGCGCTGGAAACAAGGCTTGAAAATCGAATTCAGCGGATTGACGATGACTTGAAAGCCAAGTTAAAGAGAATTGTGGAGAAGAGGTTACCGTTTCAGGAAACTGTACAAACAAGAAAGAGTAAGGGAAGCCCTGATGTTATCTTTGGTAAGTCACTTGTTACACGAAGCTCTGTTCTTAAACCCTTCCAGAACACAGACTGGCATGACCTTTCAAACATCTTCCATGTAACATCCCAATGCTTCCTTCCTGGCTATGTAAATAAGATCGCTTTCTAAACCGTGGCGGTTTAGAATTGTATAAAAACATCTATTGTCGATCTCTTGACTAATGAGCTCGTGCTGCAGCTCGACACATGGTTCCGCTACATTTTCCCTGGCTTCCTTGTCTTCGGAAACTGTCAAAGAAAGTAAAATTAGAATGATGCATGAGAACATAACCTGTTTTGAACTGGTAAAGCGCTGTAAGGACATCGTTCGAGAACGTTGCAAATGGCGGGTAAAAATATGTTTCGGCAAATTTAAAAGCCCAAGATAAGATTTTGTAGTTAGCAGAAAAGGGCATACAATTTAGATTAAAAAGTATGACCCAAAATATGGCCTTGAAATATTTATCCGTTTTGCGAGTTCCCGATCATCGGAAACAGCACATTAAATATTTATGCTTCACGGTCTAACAGTATTATACAAGTACCCCCTCGGATCGGACTTGACATTACATTGGCATATACATTGCGAATAGTGGAATAATATCAGTTTGTAATCTTGTTGTAAATATGATTCGTTGAAGAGCCAACTTACCTGGCGTTGATTTTTTCTTTCGTGGTTTCTCTACTCGAACGATCTCCCCGTTGTTCACGGTAAGCCAACCGTTCAGCTCCTCGATTAAACTTTCGTCTAATAAAATTCTAATCTGTGAAGTACTACTTGGTGTTAGATAAAGATATTCAAATACTAGGGCAAGTAAAGACAGGAAAGGCACAGCAATTCTCGTATACCTTTCCTTTCGAGTGTTCAAATCGGCCGCCATTTTAAATTTGACCCGCGCACGTCAACGGTGAGTGACAAATGAGCCTAGGTCTTCCCAGGGAAGACTTCTTTATATAGCGCGCCTTCGTGTTTATGCTATCACGGATATAAATTGTTAAGTGATTACGAATGTAGATTGTTAAGCGATCACGGACGTAAATACTGTCAGGGTATCACGAAAGTAATTTTTCAAGCGTTCGCAGATCTAAATCTTCGACATGCATAGGAAGTCTTACCTAAGCCATCGTTAAACCAGATAGTACCATCCAAAATATGATGTTGAAGTAAAAGTGAAAAACGGACTGTCGACCTTTTAAAGGTTTATTACAAGTCAAATTAAATCATAGATAGTTTAATCATAGTTAACTATGATTAAATTGAGTCGGAGATATTTTGATAAACATGAGAACGAAACGTGACCATTATGTAAGGGATATTCCGACTCAGCTAAGACATGCTGAAAGGAAAGCTGAACCCTGTGGAAAACGTTTTCTGTGACACCAAATTAACTCACACAAGGTCTGAAATTTCGGTTTTAATGCTAACACTTTTTCTCGCTTCTCTCTGATGACTTTAAATACAGACATGAACACCATGAAAAACGTCCGCACCAAATCTGGTGAAAAGATGAGCAGAATTTGCGTAACGATGTTTGTGATTTCGTTAGCTCTTGTGACACTATTGTTTATAAGAGTTGAGTACGTGTACAAGAATTCGAAAGCGTTGGAAACAAGGCTTGAAAACCGATTTCAGCGGATTGACGATGACCTGAAAACAAATATAGAGAAAATCGTGAGGAAGAGGTTACAATCGTTTTATGAAACTGCAACCACAACAAAGAGTGAGGAGAGATCTGATGTTATCTTTGGTAAATCAGTGGTTATACGAAGCTCTTTTGACCTCTGTTCTGTTAGCGTTCAATCAGCAATACTTCTTAAGAAGCACAATTTTTTTTTTGCGACTGTCTGCCTCTAAATCCTACAAACAGATTCTACCTATGTATCTATCTCTACTTCCTATGATCGTGAAACAAAAAAGAGCAAAAATACCGCTACGGTTATTTTTTTTACTAATTTGTATGATATCCAACCTCGCGCCATATCCGGAGGGTATTTTTCGAAGAGGCCAAACTCAATTGAAATGGAAATGTGAATAAGTTCCTTTTTTTAACAAGCTTGATGAAACAAAGTGCGCATGTGTTAATCAACGAGGGAATGCTTTAGTCATTGTTTCGCTTTACAAGAGAAGCTAGGGTCAGTTCAAAACATCTGCTTTCACAGTTGCGGTATTTGAAGGGTGACATGCATTCGTGTGTCACGCCACTGATGAATAAAGATTGGATCAAATAACAGTTTGTTGTGCCTAATCGAATTGTGACTATGACCGTGTTAACTTCGTGAAATACAGAGTACGGTACCCATTCTCATTCTCTTAGGCTAATGTGTTTGATATCCGCAAGTTTCTGGCACCAAAATTTTCACGATAGAACAAGATTTTAAACGCGATACTAATTTATTTATTTTTTTAAAGTTTAAGATTCAAACTCTTAGGACGGATGGCAGCTTCAGAAAAGCCTTGAGCTATTTTTCAATAAATTTCGAGGGGGCGAAAGTTCACTTTTTTCTGTTGTTGCTTTTGTTGTTGATTTTTTTGGTCTCTTAACTCTGACTCGATTTAACATTGAGTTATTCTTTTTAGCATCGGTGTCGTGAGCTGATACGAATGTAAATCGCATCATTTTTTAATTCCCTTTTGTCTTTATCTTCTCAGTTCTTCCTCTTCACCGTAAACATCCATTGCTAAAGGACTACATCAATTCGGCTTATTCTTGCACATTTCAAAATGCGGTTTTTCAATTATTAAGCTTTTTTGCATGATTTTAACAGGATTTGAAAGAAAAGAAGGAAATGCGTCATTGGTAAATCGTGATCATCGAAGAGAGAAAAGAAATCTTGCTAAAGGAACAATAACTCTGCAGCAAGTCCGCCAGGAAATCAACAAAAAAATCAATCAGTCCTGCAGTGTCAACAACAAGATTTGCCAGACAGGACCTCCAGGTCCTCCAGGTGCCCACGGGTATCCGGGCTACAAAGGAGAAAAAGGAGCCCCAGGGAAAACTGGCCCACAAGGCCCTCTGGGTCCTATTGGGGCTCCAGGTACGAGCGGCAAAAGAGGACCTGTGGGACCTCAGGGAGTGAAAGGCGACAAAGGCGATAAAGGATCCGTTGGAGCAGCCGGGTTAAGAGGAGAGACTGGATCGAAGGGTCGTCAAGGACAAAAAGGATCTATTGGCTTAAAAGGAAACAGAGGTTACAGAGGATCGGTTGGTATTCAGGGACCAAAAGGAGAATGTGTTGTTCCACCGAAGGTCAGTGTGCATCCAGTGTCCCAGCAAGTCTTTGTGAACGAGCCAGCAATATTTTACTGCTGGGTTCAAGGTCAGACGTCGTCAAAGGTAACATGGCGTAAGTTAGGAGGTACTCTAACTGGTGCTAATGTGCAAGATGGAGCACTTCGAATCAACAGCGTACAAAAGTCACATGTTGGATCGTACATGTGCACAGCTCACACTGGTGTAGGAATGTTCAGAAAAATAAGCAGGTTACATGTCAAAGGTAAGGTCTCTTTTAACCTAAGCATCACCTTTATTCAAATACGTCTAACAGGACTTTCTTACAACCAAAATGGTTTTTGTGTGCCTTATTTTCGGTGAAGCCGCAAGCCAGTGAGCGAAATGATTATGATAAGCTTTGTCATGGCTCGTTCAGCTCAGATTTTTAACATCTTCAACAAGCTTGTTGTGTGTAGTTATTTGATATGACTCCTTTTTTCAGAGCCACCCAAACTTACCAACAGGCCCCCTTCAGTGGTCAAAACATGGCTAGGGACTAATGTAACCCTCTGCTGCGAGGCCTCAGGTTCTCCTCGTCCAAATATTGAATGGTTTCGGACTCGAAAGACTTCCGATTCATTCACGCTTTTTCACGAAGGTGGATGTCTCTTGGCTAATATGATCAACCTTGAAGAACATTTCATCTGCCGGGCTACAAATACCTTCGGATCGGCTGAGACAACAACCACGGTGATAACAAAAATAATGGCAGGTAAAATTCATTTGTCACTTTTACTGAGGAGCTTAAAAGAGAATATGAAGTGAAAATTTTTTTCATTCATCTTGTTAACGAGATATAGACGGATCTAGGCTTGATTAATAGCTGCTGTTCGGGAAGCGGAGCCCATGCTCCACCATGAAGAGACGGCCGTCTCTTCTCGGGGAGTAACTGGACTCTAAAAGGCAGCGAAAATCGGGCCTACGGTAAAATGTGCTGAAAAAAAATTAAAATACATTGTTATGGCCTTTTCGATCCACAAATCTAAAGGAAGAAATGTGTTAGCTTTCAGTCGAAATTTCCTGAAAACCACACTAGTAAAAGGAAGGCGTTAATCATTTTGCTTCAAACTTCATTTGTATTATATTTAGCGCGTGAGTCTAATCTTAATATCAACTTTAATTTCAACCTGTGATAGACTGTGTTGAGCCTTTAATCAATCCCAGAAAATCATTTGGGAACACTGACGTTTTGATATGTTTCATGCTAAGGACAAGGGCATTCTGTGACAAATGTATCATCTTCCTCAAAGTACTGACACCCATTTAAGCTAAGTTTGTGACATTCATTGAAATTAGTTCCTCCTGGGTCAGCTGGTGAAGAATCAGAGCATGAAAGAGTAGAACGAGTTAGTTGCATCTTTTCTTTACTTAACTTTATAAGAATATAAGGTGAAATAATAATCGACTACTTTATAAAGGTTTGGGTCACTCAGCGATCATAGCAAACGATGACATTTACCTCAGAACCCTGAGCAGTTGGTTAAGCCCTGTTGTGCAGAGCCAGTTCTCCTACTGGAAGCGTTGTTGGCGAGCATCAGTGGATGGTTGGGCTACCTCTACCTTCCACTCATTGTGTGACAAAAAAGGGCCGACAGTGACCATCGTCCGCGTGGGAAAATACATCTTTGGTGGATACACCAGCACTTTATGGAGTAAGAGAAATAGCGGTCGCTTTCACTTTCCCTTTTCTCTCCACGAAAACAGGCCTCTACATTTAACATTTGAAACTACGCGCCATTTTTTTTTTTTTCGGAACTCATATAAGCGGATTTTATTAAAAAACTTTCTCTCCTGAAGTAACTTGAACTTGAAAAGATATTTTGTTAAAAGTTTCATGTTGTCTGATTATCTGACTGGAATTGTACTCTTTTGACAAAAGATCATGCTCGATCAGGTAAAGCTGTTCCCTGCATTTACGCAACAATTCCTTCAGTTGTAGGAATGGCTCCAATCATCCGTGCTGTATAATTTTCTGTTCTATAGCTCTTTGTTTTACCGTGGTTGTTATCTAAAAGTACGTTTCTTGTTCGTTTTAAATGCTTCTATGGCCTACCATCACAAATATTCACTTTCGCCTCTCATACTGAAATAGTTCGTAATTCTTTTTTACCATTTTGTTTATTAGCTTCCAGTTGTCAATGGCACCACAGTTCAAGCGCCTTTTTGTTCTCATTGGTTAACAAGCCAGACTGGGGACCAGTGAAACTGTCTCAAACAGGAAAGTATAGTTCTCGTCGTCAGTCCACATACAGTTGTTCTAGCCTTGGACCCATATTTGGTGAGGGAAACGATATTCGTATTATCGACTACGCCTCATCCAAAGTACATTCTTACTCAAACCTTGGATACACCTACAGTCCACCATCTGGCCACAGTTATGGCAGCTCCTTCACCCGATCATTCCTGGCAGGAAGTCACATCTTTCAACCTGATGAAGTTGAAGTGTTTTATGAAACTACTTGAAACAAACGAACTGAAGTAACGGTGATATTCCAAATTCCCTATTCACTGACAATCGAGTCAGACGTTTATGCCTCTGTTAAGACCTCAAAGATAAAAGTTTAAAGAGATTTTTATGTAACAGCACTATACCGTCCAGATTATACCAAAATTATTGAGCAGAATGGCAATATGGTCAACTTGCGGATAAACCGTGTAGAATATCATTTGATTACACAGTGATTGTACCTAAAACTTATGATCCTCTGATTAAAAAAATAAAATGAAGCCGTGATCACCACAAAATTCTCCCCCAATTTAACGATTGGTGCGCCATCTTTTACTGGATGCATACCCTCCCCAGACTCCTATGGCCGTGCTAACACCACCAAATTTGCATATCGAGTCCCCCACATCACTCGTCCCATGATTCGCATGTCACCGAGTAAAGGAGGGCTTTAAGTTTGTGTGTACTTTTCTATTAGAATGTAATGAGGTTGTATGGTCGAGTAATGATAAAGATTGGTTTATTGAAGCTTTGGTTTTAATGTTTGATGGTTGTGTTTAATGCTAGAGAAAATCAACTGTTGATATTTTCTTGGTTCAATGTGACGCAATTGGATAGATGTTTAATCATTGCTACCCTTCAGGTGCGAGACGCAATTTATAACCTTGGGAAACAATTGAATTGAAAGGGAAAATATCACCTTGTAAAGCCTGATAATAAGTTTGTGAGATAAGTTTTTCCACAGGCAAGGAAAGTAAACTCAACTGGGACCGTTAATTTGGGCAACTTCTCCGAAAAAGCTTTCTACGCTTTTGCCAACACGAGTAGAAATGAAAGGTAGTTTGCTAGTTTCTAAGAAAACTGTCTCGTGTGCATGGACAGGCAAGTGAAAATTGTAGCTCATTATCCAGTAGGAGTTGATAAATGTACATAAGACGCCATAGGAATTTTGAAAAACTGACATTTTAGAGGTCGACGGTCGCTGAATTAAAGAGACGCCTCCCGGTTAGCTTAATTGGTTAAGCGCCGGGCTCTTGTGCGGGAGGTCGAGGGTTCGAGCCCTGGCCGGACCAACACTCAGGGTCTTAATATAATTGAGGAGAATATGCTACCTTTCTATAACATCGGTCAAGAAATGCTTAGATATTGTAGTCTTCTCGGATAGAGACGAATAAATGTCTCCTGCATCTATTAATGTGCATATGGAGTGAAAGGGGGTTAACTCCTTCACCATTAATTTTCTCATAATGTTTTTGTTCCTTTTATTTGTTCAAAAGAAGTTTAACAATTAAGAGTGCTTGCTGTGTAAGAGTCAAACAATTTGAGAAATGAATATATTCAACCCCCTCCCCTTAAATTTTGTATGCATTTAGGTACCCGACGGATGCATTAAAATCCTCCTTAACAAGGTTGTAACATTGTGTTGCCATGGTAACAATGGATGATTGTTCTTGGCGGAAGGCCTGACTTACAAGGAAAAATTTTGCCTAAAAAGTGTAAATGTAAATCTCTTAAGTCCATTCAAACGCTACAACTTAATACCTACAGCATACTTAGTGACATTTATCATCTTAATTGTTTCATGAGCTTAACATAAACAAAATAATGGATGATTTATCAAGGTACACGTTCGGCCATTTTGGCTGCAGGGTAAAACGAATATTATATTTTTAGAAATATTTAAACTTTTTTACACCGGATAAGCTTGCCTAAAAAGTAAAAGCTTTCGGTTAGACCTCAAGACTTAATCACTTACTAACCTCACCTAAAGCGGTGAGGTTACACGATGTGTGAGTTGTGTCGGGGCTAGAGGTCTAGCCAAAATCTTTTATAACATAACCAAAGTAAAGCGCGCGCTCTGATTGGTCAATTTAGCGTTCCCCATTTGCCCATGGGTGTACGCTGCTGACGTGAGCAAATGCAAAGACTATTTTTCCGCGCGCGCTTGTTTTTTCTGGTCGCGTAAGATTTGTTAAATAAACGGGAACTCTTTAGCTACAATGTGTTAATGTTATGTTATAAAACAAATGGTAAACACCACAGCGTACACTATTGAGTTATGGATGCACTTGGGAGGTTTGCTAAGCACTCAAGAAGCTAGAGTCGCTCTCGGCTATCGCCTCGAGCGACTCTTACGCTTCTTTCGTGCTTAGCAACCTCCCGCGTGCATCCATAACTCAATAGTGTACGCTGTGGTGTTTACCATTTGTTAATTACTTTTTAGGTAAGCTTATCTGATGTACAAAGGTTAAATTTTCTATTCTGATTCTTCCCCGGATGGATAAAATTCCTATATTCTATCATATTTTTCTTAATTTCTCCAAAAGTACACCGGTCCTGAACTGAGACTTAGACTCGGTTCAGACGTTGATCTTTTCATGAGCCGAACTAAATTCCTTGAATTAAGTAAATGAAAAGATCGGCGTCTGAATCAATTTGGAACGGCTGTTTCAATTTGGAACTGGCTCACCCGTTCTTCTCGCCTGGCTCAATCGAGAATTTCGCCTTTGGAACGCCTTTGCAACGCCGTACTTTTTATGTCCCGATCCTAATGCATAAATTATTATAATGTATTTGCAGGCCGTTTGACTGCTTTTACTTGAACTGTATTTGAAACGCCCATAAAGAACGCCGTCTGAATCAACAGGCGTACTTTTGTTAATTTGAGTCGATTCAAATTCAAATTGAGTTCGGCTCACAAAAAGTTCGGCGTCTGAACTGGGAATTACCTCCAACTTAGTACTAATGTTCTACTTGCTAAATCTGCAAATCATCTTCGGGCCGGTCGCTACTTTTTGTAAGCACAGTTCACGAACTGACCTCAAGAATCGATTGTTGAATAATTAACTTGGAGTAAGTGAATCATCGATCACTTTCACTCTCCTTTTCCTCTCCACTGAAAAATGTGTCTATTTTAACATATGAAACTGCTCGCCGCTAACTATTTTCCAGAACTCGTGTAATTGACTTCTATTTGAAAAGGTCTTTCCTCTGAAACAACTCGAACCTGAAAAGTGATTTTGTCAACACGGTTTCCTGTTGTCTGATGATCTGATTGGAATATTTTTGTCTCGACAAAAGATCATGCTTGATTAGGAAAAGCTGTTCTTTGAATTTACACAAAAATTCCTCAACTCGTAGGAATGGTTAAAATCATCCTGGTGGTAGAACTACCTATTCGATAACTCTTTGTTTTTGAGTACGTTTCATGTTCGTTTTAAGTGCTTCTGTGGCCTTGTATTACAAATATTCAACTTTACCTCTCATACTGAAATAGTTTGTAATTCTTTTTTTACCATTTTGCTTATTAGCTTCCAATTGTAAATACCAATACAGTTCAAGCGCCTTTTTGTTCTCATTGGTTAACAAGCCAGGCTGGGGACCAGTGAAACTGTCTCGCACAGGAAAGTATAGTTCTGGTCGCTACTCCATATACAGTTGCTCTAGCTATGGACCCATATTTGGTGTAGGACACGATCTTCACATTGTCAACTACGCCTCATCCAACACAAATTCTAACTCAAACCTTGGATACACCTACAGTCCACCATCTGTCTACAGTTTTTGCAGTCCCTTCACCCAATTCTTCTTGGCAAGAAGTCACTCTTTGCGACGTGATGAAACTGAAGTGTTTTATGAAACTACTCAAAACAAACGAACTGAAGTAACGGTGATATTATAAATTCCTATTTGCTGACAATCGAGGCAGACGTTTCTGTCTGGGCTAAGACTTCAAAGATAAAGCTTGGACAGATATTTATGTAACGGCACTATACTATCCAAATTATACGAAAATTAATGATCAAAGTGACACTGGTTAACTTGCGGATAAACCGTGCAGAATATCATTGGATTGTTCAGTGATCGTACCAAAAATAAATATTCCACTGATTACAAAACAAAACGAAGCCACAAAGTCACCACAAAGTCCTACCTCAATTTAACGATCGATGCGCCGTCTTTAAGTAGATGCATACCGTCCCCTGACTCCAACAGCCGTGCTAACACCACGAAATTTGCATAGCGAGTCCCCCACATTACTTGTCCCATGATTCGCATGTCACCGAGTAAAGGAGACTTTAACTTTGCGTGAACTCTTTTATTAGAATATGAATTAGAATTTTTTATTAGAATATAATGACATTGCATGGTCGAGTAATGAGTAAAGATTGGTCTATTGAAGTTTTGGTTTTAATGTTTGATGGTTGTTTTGAATGCAAGAAAATCGACTGTTGATATTATCTTGGCTCAATGTCACACAGTTGGATAGATATTTAACAATTACTAACCTCGAGTTGCGAGACACAGTTTATAACCGTAGGAAACTATTAAATTAAACGGAAATATGTCACCTTGTAAAGCCTGATAATAAGGTTGTGAGAAAATTTTTTCCACAGGCAAGAACGGTAAACTCCAACTGGAACTGTTAATTTGGGCAAATTCTCAAAAAGTGTTCTACGCTTGTGCTAACACGAGTCAAAATAAAAGGTAGTTTGCTGGTTTCTAAGAAAACTGTTTCGTATACATTGACAGGCAAGTGAAAAATGTAGCTCATTGTCCAATAGAAGTTCATAAATGTACCTAAGACGCCATAGTGAATTTTGATAAACTGATTTTTCAAAGGTCGACAGGTTGCTGAATCAAGGAGACGCAGAACTATTACTCGAAACATTGGCTTTTAAAACTCAGGGCATTCACCTTCCACGGTGTTACGTTCGTAATCACTCCAGTTTAATAAGAACAGAGAATGTGTTATCCGTCTGGTACAACATTCAACTGACTCCAGACCATGCAAAATAAACGCGCAACCGAAGAAAAATACAAAACCGACCAGGCACAAACTACTTCCACCGCGACCAATTTACATCAGTAACAAACAAACTAAAAAAAAATCCGACTTGATAAGCGCATTTATCAGGTTCAAAGGCTTAGACAAATTTTCCTTTTCTAGTCGAAAGAAAATAGAGTTGGGCTGAACATTTCGCTCAACTCCCAAGCGTATTGCTCGCTCGGTCTCGCTGGACAAAACCTGACACATCATAAAGGTATAACTAACAAATTATTCGAAAAAAAACTATAGACATTTGCCCAGTTCGTTTCCTTTTTTTCTCTCCCTTTTGAACTATTGCTAATAAGCCTTCACATATTCACAGACACACATAACCCAAAGAAATCATTTATTGCCGAAGGTCTCTATCGACAAAGAGGATTAATAACTTGATTAATTTGCGTTACGCTTACAGTTGGGTTCCTAACCTTTCTCTTTAGTAGAAGAAGGGAAGTTATATATCTATCAGATTTCCGATAAATTACTCCAGACACTCATAAGTCTAACATGGCCTTAACTAAGTTCTTTTAATTCAAAAATTTACTTTCAAGGTAAACTCGTTTGTAAATATCCAAAGAAGTAATTAAGGTAATGTATAGAGGTAACAGAAAGCGGTAATTAACACTCATTTCTTTAGTTCTTCCAGCGGATAGTCCGCTTTATCTGAAAACGGGTAAAAATAATCAACACAGTTCTGGTAAAATATTGAACAAAAAAAGGTACCTGTTAATAAACAATAACCTCTATCAGGGGCTCCGCCAACCTCGTTCCCACGGTCTCTTATCTCCTCGACCCCACTTCCCTCTCTACCCCCCTGTAGCGAGAGATGAGAGACCCTGGGAACGAGGTTGAGGCTCCTGCGTCTTCTTGGCTTCAAATATGCTGGCTATTTAACCACACGTTAATATCTCTTTCTGTTCATCTGAAATAGGTGAGAGTATATTTTAAGTTTTGTGTTCGGAATGCATCTCTGTTACCATACGCTACGCTGTAATCTCACGAAATCAATCAGCCCTATTAAATTTCCTTTGCAAGAGAAGTACAATGTTTGGGGGTTTGTTCCAAGACAAGAGAGGCTCAGATAGTTTATACTCTCGAAAACGAGAATTCCTGATTTCATCGCAGGGTCAATTACCTGCTTTGACCCTTGTTCAATTCTGTCGATAATCATATCAGAAGGAGACGGTCTCAATGAGGTGATTATTTTCGCGGCTACTGCTTGCATTTTTTTGGCCGTTTTACGGCTAACAGTTAACCCCACTGACACCCTGGAATAAATAACGATGAGACCTTGTCCTTGTGGGAGCGCAACTTGGGAGGGTCGCCGAGGCAGGTGAATATCTTTTAGGGGAGGGGAGGGAGAACTAGACTCGATTTCCGCCGCTCTCTCGAGTCCGGCCTTTTTCGTCCTTTCCCGTGGGTTCGGGGAGGAGCGCGGGCTCCGGTTCCCGAACAGCGGCAGGTAATCGAGCCTGAGGGAGAACGCGTCGCGTTACAGGACCAAAAGAACAGCTGCGACGGCGCCTATCAAAGTTGAACCCACCGATCAGAATAATATTCTTTTTCGATGCCTGACTATTAAGCAATTCTAAAATCTATTTTCAGCACGGTTTCATCATGGAATCTACATCTGATGGGTTACTATTACATTAGTAAAATGTACTTACATTGGAAATACGGCAGTTTTTAAAAGAAATTACTTATTTTTTTCTATTTATTTACTCAAATTCAATTACACAGATAATCAAAACAAAAACAAAAACAAGGAGTTAAATATATGTACAAGTATAAAAAAGAGATATCTGAGTAATTAGGCCAGTTTATACAGAATTCTAGGTTCCTTATTTTCAATAAACTGCCTGTGATAAAATACAAAAAAATTAAAAACTAACTTAGACAAATAGCAACAACAATACGTAATCAAAAATTATAAAAATTTATCCTTACTTAAGTTAAATTTACTGATATAAAACTGATTCACTTTCTTACTAAACAATGATACTCGATCAATTGTCCTGATAGCTACAGGCAGGTCATTCCATAAATCCACAATGCGATTGAAAAATGAGAATTTAAAAACATCGGTTCTAAAGCGACCCTTGGCAAGTACGGCTTCTGTGTTCCTCATATCGTACTTATATGATTTGAAGCTAACATATCATAGGACGTCGAAATCAATGTGCCTCTTCAGACATTTAAAAAAGAAACATGATAAATCTAAAACCTCCCTTCTAAACTCGAGAGGCAAAAGACCTAATTTTAGTAAACGTTCTGGATAAGTTAAATCACATTTCAAGATAAATTTGGTGGCACGCCTTTGAACACGCTCAAGGGCCTTAATTTTTTCTTTGGTATAGGGAGACCAAACTTGAGATGCGTACTCCAGCTGCGGTCGTACCAACGATTTATATAGAATCAACATAGTTTTTTGCTCGCAATCAATGGTGCACGTTCTGTAGATAATACCTAACATCTTATTTGCTTTACTTATAGCAAAGTCAATGTGATCGTTCCAGGATAAATTTGAAGAAAAATGTGTAACAGTATCTGATTGCGCGATTACATAATGGGACAATTTCTGGTCACGCGTTGTTTACATAACATGAATTGTCACGTGCAGTATTTTTCCCCCATTTTGCTGTATGTATTATTTTGCTCCTAAATAAATGGTTGAGTTAAACAACATAACACTTTACAAAATGAACGCCTAGATCTTTCTCAGTTGAAACGACTGCAACCTGTGACCTGCTCGAATTATATCATGTGTGCATAAAACTCTTTTTCTTTGTCACGACAAGGTGCTTATTAACGTTGAAATTCATGACAGTTTAAAAGTATTGGTATGTAAGACTAATTACACAAACAAAGAATAATTCCAAATTTTAAGGTAAAATTAAATTATAAACTTAACTACGATGGGGTTATTGCCAGTGAGTATGCAGTCGTTTTTCTATCCCTATCTGATGTGTATTTTCTATATACCTCCATTTCATAATTCATTTACCCTCTCCGCAAGTAAGACAAGTAAGACAGAAATGGATGCAAAGCAGAACGTCCGTGCGAAACCCAGTGAAAGGATCAGCGGAATTTCCGTGGCTATTTCGGTGACTTCCTTGACTCTTGTGATGTTGCTGTTTATGAGGATCGAGTTTGTATACAACAATTCGAAAGCGCTGGAAACAAGGCTTGAAAATCGATTTCAGCGGATTGACGATGACTTGAAAGCCAAGTTAAAGAGAATTGTGGAGAAGAGGTTACCGTTTCAGGAAAGTGTACAAACAAGAAAGAGTAAGGGAAGCCCTGATGTTATCTTTGGTAAGTCACTTGTTACACGAAGCTCTGTTCTTAAAGCCTTTAATCAGCGACATTACTGTATCGTACCACAAAGAGATTTTTTTGCCAGTCTAACTCTCCATTACAGCAACATGCAGATTACTCAACTTTTAGCTACAATTCCATTTTCGATAACCATAAAATCAGCCGAAATATCAGTTAAGTTGTATTTTACATGTTTGTTATCCTGCCTTCTGCCCGTGACATGCACAGATTAAGTTTCCCAAGAGGCCAAACTCAAGTGTCGTTGAGATCTAAATTATTTTCTCTTTTAACCAGCCTTATGCAACAAAGTGCCCCTTGAGGAAATCAACGATGACTGTTTTCCTCATCATTACACTTTGTGATTGGGGTCATTGAAAACATATACTTTCGTATAACGATAGTGCATATTGGATCAAGTGACATTTTGTTGAACTAAATCGCAGTAATGACTCCCACTGTTTTAAATTCCTGAAACACAGCAGTATACATTTTCATTCTCTTAGACTAATGCGTTTGATCCCCGCCAATTTTTGGCACCGATATTTTCACGAACGTAGAATTTGAAATATTTCCGAGGAACAGGACGCAATGCGCGATGCGCGATGTTCAATGTCCTTGCTTAACATGATCTCTCAGCTGAAATGTCTCAACACTGAAGGTAGCCTTGGACAGCCCTCGGGTTATTTTTCGATAAAATGTTTAGAAGTGAGAGGTTCCCTTTATTAATTATTCTGCTCCTCAACTCTGACTGTATGTTAGGTTGAGTTACACAATTTTACAACGATCTCGCGAGCATATGAAAGTTTTTAAATTTTCCTTTTTGTTTTTATTTTCTTAGTTCTTCCTCTTCACCGTAAACATTGATTGATAAACGAATACATCAACTCAGCTTCTTCTTTCACACTTTAAAATGCATTTCTCCCAAAATAAATGTTTCTTATCGTAACTTCTAAAGGTTTTGAAAGCAAAGAAGGAAGTGTGTCATCAGGCATCCATGATCATCAAAGAGGGAGAAGAAATGTTGCTGCAGGAACAATAACTCTACAGCAAGTCCGCCAGGAAATCAACAACAAACTCAATGAGTACTGCAATGTCACAAACAACATTTGCCAGACAGGACCTCCAGGTCCTCCAGGTGCCCATGGGTATCCAGGCTACAAAGGAGAAAAAGGAGCCCCTGGGAAAATCGGCCCACAAGGCCCTCTAGGTCCTATCGGGGCTCCAGGCGCGAGTGGCAAAAGAGGACCTGTGGGACCTCAGGGAGTAAAAGGCGACAAAGGCGATAAAGGGTCCGTTGGAGCAACCGGTATTAGAGGAGAGACTGGATCGAAGGGTAATCAAGGGCAAAAAGGATCTATTGGCTTGAAAGGAAACAAAAGCAGCAGAGGATTAGTTTGTATTCAGGGACCAAAAGGAGAATGTATTGTTCCACCGAGGATCAGTGTGTATCCAGTATCTCAGGAAGTCTTTGTGAACGAGCCAGCCATATTTTACTGTTGGGTTCAAGGCCATTTGTCGTCCAAGATAACTTGGCGTAAGCTTGGAAGCTCTCTATCTGGTGCTACTGTGGAAGATAATGCGCTTCGAATCAACAGCGTACAAAGGTCGCATGTTGGGTCATACCTTTGTACAGCTCACACTGGTCTAGGAATCTTCAAAGCAATAACCAGGTTACATTTAAAAGGTAGGATCTTTCATAATCTAAGTATCACCTTTGTTCAGTTACATCCAAAAGGACTAAATCCCAACCGAGATGGTTTTGGTGTTCCTTTTCTTTTCGGTAACGCCACAAGCCAGCAAACGAATATGATAAGTTTTCTCGCGCCTTCTTTAGCTCAGACATTTAAAAATCTTTTTAACAAGCTTGTTGTGTGTAGTGATTTGATATGCCTTCTTTTTTCAGAGCCACCTAAATTTTCCAACAGGCCACCTACAATGGTCAATACAGTGCCAGGAGCTAATGTAACCCTCTGCTGCGAGGCCTCAGGTTTTCCTAGTCCAAAAGTTGAATGGTTGTGGACTCAAAAGACTTCCGACTCATTCACGCTTTTCCAGGAAGCTGGATGTCTCTTAGCTAACGCGATTAAAGAGAACGTTGAGGAAGATTTCATCTGCAGGGCTTCAAATAGCTTTGGATTGGCTGAGACAACAACCACGGTGTTAACAGCTAGAATAGGAGGTAATGCTCATTGGTTACTTTCTCTGGTCACGAGGAGCTTGACAGAGAATATTAAATGAGATTTTTATCGCTTTTCTTGATAATGAAACGTGTATAATAGACGGCTCCAGCGTTACAGATATCGCAAAATAAAAATCCATTTCGTTTGACCCAAATTGTGTTCCGAGATCAAGGAACTACAGTAGATCGCTTATAAATTGGGCAATTAGAACAACCCTTTCTTTTTTTCTCTTCCGTATCAAGGTTTGGAGCAATCAGCAATACTAGCAAACAAAGATCTCTACCTGCGCACTTTGCGTTTTTGGTTAAGATCTGTTAGGCAGAGCAAATCTTCTTACTGGAAGCGCTGTTGGCGAGCATCTGTGGATGATTGGGCGGCCTCTACCTTCCACTCATTGTGTGACAACAAAGGGCCGACAGTGACCATTATCCGTGTGGGGAGATACATTTTTGGTGGATACATTAGGACTCCATGGACCTCGCGTGAGTGAATCATCGATCGCTTTCATTTTCCTTTCCCTCTCCGCCGAGAAAGATGTCTATATTCAAACTTATGAAACTGCACGCCGTTAATTATTGTTCGGGAACTCACGAAAAGGACTTTTATTTAAAAGTCCCTCTTGTGAAATAACTTGAGCCCGGGGATAGATTTTGTTAAAGATTTCCTGTTTTCTGATTATCTTATTGGAATTGTTCTATTTTGACAAAAGATCGTGCCCGATTAGATACAACTGTTCCCTGTATTTACGCAACAATTCCTTCAGTTGTAGGAATGGCTCCAATCATCCGTGCTGTAGAATTTTCTGTTCTATAGCTCTTTGTTTTACCGTGGTTGTTATCTAAAAGTACGTTTCTTGTTCGTTTTAAATGCTTCTATGGCCTACCGTCACAAATATTCACTTTCACCTCTCATACTGAAATAGTTCGTATTTCTTTTTTACCATTTTGTTTATTAGCTTCCAGTTGTGGATCCCAATACAGTTCAAGCGCCTTTTTGTTCTCATTGGTTAACAAGCCAGACTGGGGACCAGTGAAACTGTCTCAAACAGGAAGTTATAGTTCTCGTCGTCAGTCCTTTTACAGTTGTTCTATCTATGGACCCACATTTGGTGGAGGAAACGATCTTCGCATTGCCAACTATGCCTCATCCAATACACAGTCCCTCACAAACCTTGGATACACCTACGGTCCACCATCTGGCCACAGATATGGCAGCTCCTTCACCCGATCATTCCTGGCAGGAAGTTACAGATTTCAACCTGATGAAGTTGAAGTTTTTTATGAAACTACTTGAAACAAACGAACTGAAGTAATGGTGATATCCTAAATTCCCTATTCACTGACAATCGAGTCAGACGTTTATGCCTCTGTTAAGGCCTCAAAGATAAAAGCTTAAAGAGATCTTTATGTAACAGCACTATACTGTCCAAATTGTACGAAAATTATTTAGCAGAATGACATCATGGTCGACTTGCGGATAAACCGTGTAGAATATCATTCGATTACATAGTGATTCTACTGAAAGCTAATGATCTTGTGATTACAAAAACAAAATGAAGCCGTTATCATCAAAAAGTCCTTTCCCATTTTAACGATCGGTGCGCCATCTTTCATAAGATGCATACCCTCCCCAGACTCCTATGACCGTGAACACCACCAAATGTGCATATCGAGTACCCCACATCACTTGTCCCATGATTTGCATGTCACTGAGTAAAGGAGGGCTTTAAGTTTGTGTGTACTTTTCTATTAGAATGTAATGAAGTTGTATGGTCGAGTAATGATAAAGATTGGTTTATTGAAGTTTTGGTTTTAATGATTGATGTTTGTGTTTAATGCTAGAGAAAATCAACTGTTGATATTTTCTTGATTCGATGTGATGCAATTGGATAGATGTTTAACCATTGCTACCCTCCAGGTGCGAGACGCAGTTTATAACCTTGGGAAACAATTGAAATGAAAGGGGAAATGTCCCCTTGTAAAGCCTGATGATAAGTTTGTGAGATAAGTTTTTCCACAGGCAAGGAAAGTAAACTCAACTGGGACCGTTAATTTGGGCAACTTCTCCGAAAAAGCTTTCTACGCTTGTGCCAACACGAGTAGAAATAAAAGGTAGTTTGCTAGTTTCTAAGAAAACTGTCTCGTGTGCATGGACAGGCAAGTGAAAATTGTAGCTCATTATCCAGTAGAAGTTGATAAATGTACATAAGACGCCATATGAATTTTGAAAAACTGACATTTTAGAGGTCGAAGGTCGCTGAATTAAAGAGACGCCTCCCGGTTAGCTGAATTGGTTAAGCGCCGGGCTCTTGTGCGTGAGGTCGAGGGTTCGAGCCCTGGCCGGACCAACACTCAGGGTCTTAAAATAATTGAGGAGAATATGCTACCTTTCTATAACATCGATCAAGAAATGGTTAGATATTGTAGTCTTCTCGGATAGGGACGAATAAATGGAGGTCCTGTCTCCTGCATCTATTAATTAGTTAATTGGGTTAGGCAGGGGACGTTAAACAACCCACTTCACGAGATTACTGTCATGTGGTCTGGTCTGGTTACTGGGAATTGGGGGGAGGGGGCATCTGTTATATTCGCCTTCATTTGATTGTAAACTGCTTAGCAGTCTGGTAAAGTACCCCGTACAGTGTTGTAATGCGCAATTGAAAATTTACATTGATAATTGCGCAATAGAAACTGATAAAATTATTAATTATTATTATTATTATGGCTCGAAACATCGCTGTTTAAAACTCACGCATTCACCTTCAAAGGTGTTATGTTAGTAATCACTCCAGTTTAATACGAACAGGGGATGTGTTATCCGTCTGGTACCTTTTTCAACTCCAGACCGCCCAAATAAACGCGCAACCGAAGAAAAATACAAAATCGACCGGGCACAAACAAATTCCGTCGCGACTAACTTACGTCAGTAGCAGAGTCAGTAGCAAACAACTGAAAAAAACGCACTTGATAACCGCGTTATCAAATTTAAACGCTTAAGCAAAGTATTCTACTCTAGTTGGAAGAAAATTGAGATGGGCTAAACACTTTACTCAATTCCCAAGTATATTACTCGCTCTGTCTCGCTGAACAAAACCTGACACATCATAAACAAAACTAAACATTCCCTAGTCATTTCCTTTCTTTTCTCTCTTTTAAACTATTACTAATAGTTGTAAGAAATATACAACTTTTTTGAAAGACATGTTTCGGCATGGCATGTGCCATCTTCAGTCAATGAGTAACTGAGTGTGAACACTTATATAGCATACAAGTACATGAACAAATTATTTACATAGAATGTAATACAAAAGCGGGTACTAATTACAACGTGACACCAAAACATCAAAGGCGTAAATTAGAACGCTAGAAAAGTGATAATTATTTGTTAAATTCAGGTTTGATCTTATTTCTATAAAAAGCTTCTTTGAGTTTTAAATCAATTGAGTTGTTAGTAGAATCCAGAATACTAAAACAAGAAGGGGAGTATTTGTTCTTACAAGAAGGAGATGTGTTGAAATGCTTAAAAATATGCGAGTTTGTATCGCTTTCCGTGTGCTCCTTTATCCTAGTAGAAAAGTGGCGACTAGTTTCACCAATATAACAGAAATTGCATCCCGCACAAGAAAATTGGTAAACTACCATGGACTTTGGAGCATCAGGAGTACGATCTTTAACACTGAACATGTATTTAATTTTAAAAGAAGTGAAATATAGCTTGATATTTAGGTACGATTTGCAAAAGCGCTTAGTGAGTTGTCGGAGTTTAATGTTCGCTATTTTAGAATAATAGCCGACAAAAGGGAGTTTAAAGTAACGTGTATTGTTTTCATCATTAATGTTTCGGCTTTTTTGAGAGGAAGACCTGTCAAGATACCGCTTGAAAGTTCTGTCAATAATATGCGAAGGAAAAGAATTAAACACCTTTGATGTTTTGGTGTCACGTTGTAATTAGTACCCGCTTTCGTATTACATCCTATTGTAAATAATTTATTCATCTATTTGTCTGCTATATAATTGTTCACACTCAGTTACTCATTGACTGAAGATGGCCGCATGCCGAAACATGTCTTTCGAAAAAGTTTTATATTTCTTACAATATCTATCCTACTTGCTATTATTACGACCTTATGGAAATATTACTGATAAACCTTCACATATTCACAGATACACATAGCCCTAAGAAATCATTTATTGTTGAAGGTCTCTTTACACAAAGAGAATTACTAGCTTGATCATAAGTGTCACGCTTACAGTTTGGGTTATTAAGCTTTCTCTTCTTTAGAGGGGAAATTCTATAACTACCAGAACTCTGAGAACTTACTTCAGACACTCAGAAATGTACCTAAGATGGTCTCACCTAAGTCCTATTAATTCAAAGATTTACTTTCAAGGTAAAGTCGTTGGTAAATGTCCAGAGAACTAATAAGGTAATGTAAAAAGGCAACAGAAAGCAGCAGTCAATCCTCATTTCTTTAGTTCTTCAAGAGGATGGTCTTTATCTGAAAACAAGCGAAATTAATTAACACAGTTCTGTTTGAATATTCAACAATAATAGGGTATATGTAGATAAACAATAATCTCTACCAGGGGCTCCTGCCAACCTCCTTCCCAGGGTCTCTGATCTTACCGCCCCCCCCCCTCCCCCTATAGTGAGGGGGGAGAGACCCTGGGAACGAGGTTGGGCTTCCTTTCTCTACTTGGCTATAAATATGCTGGCTATTTTACCGCGGACTTTAATATTTCTTCTCAGAAGCGAACAGTTGTCCGTGGGCGTAGTCTGTAAGCAGTAAGTCAGGCAAATTATGCCTTGCCTGACTTTTGTTCTGGTTGTTTTTCAGTGTTGTTTTTGCTGTCATGCAGATGGCCGTGTCTTCTCGAGTGGAGAGTAATGAAGACTAAGGAGGCGGCGTGGCCGAGTGGTTAGGATGCTGGACTTGTAATCCGGTGTCCCGGGTTCAAGTCCTCCACTCTGCCACTCACTGGATTTGTTCTCGGATGCCCCTAGTTCAACTTCTCGGCTGCGCTCTGTAAATAGCCCACTGGTCTGCCTCCTGCCAGTGGGAATGTTTAAGCTCTTAGTTAGTCTACATTGTGGCTGAAAAGCCCCTAAGAGGGAGCCTCAATTAACGTATATTATTATCATTATTATTATTATTATTAATTAAAAACCAGCAGGCTTAGCAGATTTGTACCGACTGCGTTTGGTGTGCTGACGAATGTATTTTTCACATTCAGCCCAGAAATAGATCGAGAATATTTTACGTTTTGTGTTCTAAATGTATCTCTGTTACCATACGCTAAACTGTGATCTCAAGAAATCGATCAGCACTATCGATCAAATTTCATTTGATAGTGCAGGGGAAGTAAGTACAATGTTCAGGGTTTGTTGAAGACAAGAGAAGCTTTAACGGTTTACACTCTCTCGTAATAAGTTAGCTCTCACTGTATTTTAAGCAACCGGCTCATGTGATACAGTAAACCTGTACTGTATAGGCCGGTCACTACTAATACGTCGACATACCACACCCCGTGTCAAGCGAATATTTACAGTAAATTGAATCCTTATTCAGTTATATCCTCCCCCTCCCTATAGAGGAAGTGGACACTCACAATCGGTCCTTTCGTGACCTAAAACCTGTATCAGGTGAACAATTCAAAAGGTCTTAGTGTAGATTTAACATGTTTCAGCAAACAAGTTCAGTTTAAAACCTGTTTCTTCGTTGTAAAGGACCGTAACTTAAGTTTGTCAGTAGAATACTTTTTCAAACGGATACCCTTATTAAGGCGGACACTATTAGTCGGTTCGGGGTATTATAAGTTTCGCTGAACCTAAATATCTTGCAAGAAAAGTATACCTTCCTGTTTTTCGTCGGTGTCTTCCATAACTTCAGCGGTGTGCTTCCCAAGAGTCTCTGGAAGGACCCAACAAAAAACTGCAGCAATGAAAGACAAGCCTCCCATTAAGGCGAAAGGCAAAATGGCGTTAATACGAGTCATTTCCACCACAAAGGGAGAGCTTGCTGCCCCAATACGACTTGCTACGGATACCATACCCATGCCGCTGTTTCTGAAATGAAATTATAAACAATGGACTTGAGAGCTAAGTGAAGAAATTCCTTGTTCTTGGTTTGCGGACCCTGTTCCACACACTTTAGTCCGTTCATTCTTTTCTTCACCCATTCTTGTTTATCTTACCTCATTGCTTATTACACTTTTCTTTTTTCTCCCTTCCTTATTCTTTTTTTCTTCGAGTACTTTCGCCCCGTGCCCCGTGCCCCATGCCTCGTGCCCCGTGCCCCGTGCCTCGTGCCCCGAGGCAAGAGTTACAAGGGTTCGACCGCTTAACCTTGAGGCAACTTTATTTGAATCTCACCTAACAATCGTTGGGAAAAGTTCAGCGGAGAAAACGTAAATGGCGTTGAAAGAAGTGGTAATACAGAGTTTACCCAGAGTGCCAAGCGTCACTCGACCAGCGATGTAACCTGAAAAGAAACATATGGAATGGTTTCGTGAAAATTTACGGGGAATTTGAGTTGATATCAGAAAAAGATAAAAATCATCGTTTCTCAAGTACCTGTGTTATTAGTACCATTTGGTATCAAGGAAACTACCACTACAGTGACTCTTGCTAAAATCATGTAAGCTACTAAAGTTTTCCGACGACCAAACCTGGCAAAGGAACAAGCACATGCAGTTGGTTAAAACATGTATTTGCTTTCATAAAGATAAGTGACAAATTAGTTTTAAATGAAATTTCCGATCTAGTACGAAACAAAGGGAAAATAATTGTTTTTAACAGACTTGATTTCACTTTCTTCATTCCGTTTTTCCTCTAGTAGAGATCCTACGGGAAAGGAGCGTGGGCTCAGTAAAACCGAACAGCGGCCGGTTATTAAGCCAATCTTGTCAAAAGTGACTCAGCAGTCAAACTTCAGGCATGCGCAAGAGAATTATTTACCCGTCCAAGACTGCAGTTCGGGAAGTCGAAAGCTGGTAGGGGCCTCCTAGTTTTTAATCATTTTAGACAGAGATCATTTTTAAATTTCAACTAAGAATCAATTTTGGTTGGCTGCACGGCAGGAAGCCGCACAAAATATTAAAAAAAAAATAAAAAAAGAAAAATTTACGGCTTTTCTGACAAAAAGATTTCATTACAAGCATTCACCACTATAAGGAGTACGATCACTGGCCGTCTTGAAGTTTGATCATGCGCAGACCGTTGTGTCCTCGAACTTGCTGTTCGTCATAACTAAAATGTCCCAATACCTGTTACAGTTGTGAATAACCAGGATATTTGCAGGGATTTCCACCAAACTCGTCAGTATAAAATTCAAATAGATACTTCCTCCAAATTCTCCTGAACTCAGTGACAGCCCATAATATACCATGCCGTTCACAAACCTGAAACAAATATTTGAAAATTTAGGAAAGAAAGAAAAGAAACTTAAACCGGATCAGAACAAGACTTCGATAAGAATGTGACACGTTTTCAAAAGTGCGGACTCTTCCAAATTTGAAGAATCATACAGAGGTGGGTCAAGGATGGAGTAGACTGTCTCACATTACAAATGAAAACTAAAAAAAAGTTTAGTCTTGGTCGTGGATTAAAATTATTTACTACTGGCTACGTTCCTAAGTTTTTTCTTCCTCTGAGCCCTCTGTCCCAGACCCTGGGGTTAAAGAAGGGAGCAGGGAGGGGAAATTTCAACTCCAAGCCCTCTATATCTCACCCGGGGATTGAAGGGTGAAGGGGAGTGCGGGGAGGATAAATTTTGGGAACGAGGCTTCTTTCAATACTGACCAAGCATAACACTGGATTAGAGACAGCTTTGCCATGTTCCATGTTTTAAACAGCTCAAGGATCCCATTACACGAGGTGGTTACTGGAACGCGTAGTTCCTCGTTTGGCATCTCCTTCTTGTTCACTCTGGCGACATTGGACAAAATTTCTCGCGCTTTCTCCTTCTGTCCTTTGACAAGAAGCCACCGCACTGATTCTGGAATGAACCTTTGAGGAAAAGAAAGAAGCAGGTTTGAAGTTTGAGACACCAAGGGAAGGAATAAGCTTCTGTTACCCGTTGGACTGTAATAGTTTTCATTACTTCAAATATTAATCTCGTTTGACCTTTCCCTCACAACCATGACAAAAATTTCTCGTAAGTGTTTAAAATCTCATCTGAACTGGCCACTTGAAGAGTCTACTCTTTACCGAGAACAATTCAAACAAGTACAGCGTGGAGGATTTAATGCAAGCACCATCAGGGGAAACTCAACCCGCGCTTGGATTTCCCAGAGGGTAAAACTGCTAGTAAAACTGCCGACAAAATTAGCCTTAAGGCGCAACGATTGAAACATTTTAACCGTTAGTCGTGAAGAAAGTTAACCGTAAAAATTTTTGTCTCACTCACAAATGAATGAAGTTCAACCGTTAACCGGAAAATGGCAAAAATTTCAACCGTTGACCGTAAACGCCATCGCCCTCTTAAGACCCTCTTTCCAGTGTTGACAGCCGGGAACTTGTGTTCTCTTCGCGCTCGTACTGGCTCATCCGGAATAAATAGCGGCTGCGCCTTTTGTATAGCTTTCGTGACGACTAAATTCGTCCTTATCAAATACTGATATAATACCTGACTGTTATTTCCTAAGAACAGATAAACAATTCTCCGACCTAAGTTCTGAACTTTACCCTGTAATTTTTTTTTTCAAGAATTTGATGTCCCATCAAGATAACACCTTAACACCTGATGGGTTTGTTTATTCTCATTACCCGTTTACCCGATATTATATTGATATTGCGAAGGGAAGTTATTTATTGATCACTTCTAAATCTCAAGAGACAAATATTTTTAACTTACTTCCAGAATATAAGGATGAAAATCCACGGTGCTGATGATATAATGAGTAGTGTCCTCCATTTACGAATAAAAAAGGCCTTCAGCCCCAAAATCATTAGGGCTGCGGTGAAGTAAAACCAAACAAGGGTCCCAGCCAGTGCTCTCTTCTCAGGTCCTACCAGCTCGGTGGCCAAAACAAACATTGACAGAAAACAACCAGCCTCGAAAAATCCGATAATTACCCGACACACAGCAATGATCCAGAACGCCTTGGCAAACGCCATAGCAAACGTTACAAGCAGCACTACTAACACGGAGGGGAACAGGACACTTTTGCGGCCATATCGGTCAGCGATGAAGCCCAATACAATGGCACCGATCGCCCAGCCAATGAACAACATGGAATTTGCAAGCCATCCCAGTAAGCTACGACTACACACCAAGTCAAACTAGAAAGAAAAACCAACGGCAGTTTAATGAACGTTATTAAATTGTAGGAATAAACCAATGCATGTAGTTTACGTTATTGCATGTTGATCTCCTATTATTAAGATTCTACCGTGTAACTGCAACTTACAACCGCTTGGCCGTGAAAGGTCTGGGTTCGCGACTCATTGAATTTAGTATGTTATCATATCACTGGTGCGCACTCTTAAAATGCAGGCTGGTTGGGGGTCGGGGAGTAAATATATGCATCTTGTCGTGTTCCACAGTCATCTCCAAAAAGAAAGCGTTTTGGGGGGAAATTTCCTCAGTTTAGCCACGCTGAAGCACTGAATAATACGTTTGTTTCTCGTAGAGTACAAGTCTTCGGAGGCCCAGAGAGGGGGACTAAATAGCGTCACTTCGTTGCTTAGATTATACGGTTTAGATCGGGGGATCTAAGTAACGAAGGTCGATTCTTGGAACCAAAAATGTCCTCGGAGAAATGATCGCGCATGTTTTCCGTCATATAGAGGTTATCGTTTACTTGTGCTGCATGGCGCTGTTGCAAACTAAAACTTTTGGAGGGTCTAAATGGGATTAACTGTAAGCCTTAAAACGGCCGAAAAATTTGGTCATTAAGCGTAAAAATTAAAAAGTTAGCTGTTAAAAATTTTCCGGTGACCACAGTTGAAAGATAATAACCGTTAGCTATAAATTTGCCGAAATTTTCATTGATACCCGAAAAGCCATTATCCTAGTGAGACCCGCTTTCTGGAACCCGTATTAGAAAAGCACGCTCCTTTCAGCAGGCGAGAGTCCAATAGCTATGTGTTTATTAAATTGTTAACATACAATAAAATACAGCTTTTAAATACCGTGACATATTTCCTTACGAAATTACTTATGTTATCTATTACGTAACATCTCTCTTTCCGGGGAGAATACTCCGTTACTTGGCCTGAACAGGATGGTGCCCATGAGCAGCGAATGGTTTTGGGACCTTGAATCTTTGACGGGGCTGTGATACAATATTGTAATTGATTGTTTGGAGCGCGCTGCCTTTTCAGAGTAGAAGCTTTGAATGGGGCTTAAATGTTAGTGCCGTTGCAAAGTCTAAATTTGTGGTATTGCGAAATCTCTGGGTTTAATTCTAAACATTCCACCCGCATATACTACAGGTGCCTCTACGAGGCTGATAAGGCACAGTCCAGAACAGATTTTTGTCTCCAGTAGGCGTGAAACGAAAATACTTTGTCTAAAACTTGGTCAGGAGTTACTGGTCGCGTCGAGATACGAATACAAATCTTCTTACTTCTCCAGAACACTGGTTACAGGATCAATTTCCTTACAACAACAAACCTTGTGCGTATGATGCACGATCCTCGCAGTAGAGCGCGCTATTTATGCAATAGCGAAAATCAGACCTGAAAAAAATCAGGCCTGTACGGGATTCGAACCACTGACCTCTGCGATACTAGTGCATATATGAACTTCATATATTCATTGTATCTAACAAACCTGCTATTTACCTCGGTTACAATAGTCTCATGGGGTCCTTCGTAGAGATCGTACTCCGCAAACTTCCAATCGCCTCTCTGCAAAGAACATCTCCTCCCATAAAGCTGTTTGGGTTTGGTAGATGTGCTGTAAACAGCGCTCTCTCCCAAAGAGCTGTTAGCCGATGAGTTACTCGATTCCAAACATGCCACGCTCTGCTTAGTGCACTTCCAAGGAGGCTCATATGCCACAAATACCATGATCAGCGTTTGATATGTGATGGGAAAGAAGATGAACGTGAATAGAACTAAAATGCGAATTTGATAAGGACCGAATTGGCCGATGCGTCTCAAAACGGAATCGACATCTAAGCCAGCCATGTTGCTTCGAAGGAAAAGAGGTCGAAGCCGGGCCGGGCGGGGCGGAGCGGAGCGGGTTAACCCTTGGGTCGGTTTGTTTTGTGACCGGATCAGGTTTGTAATTTCATCGTAAACTAATCCGGTAACTCTAGAGGAGCTGGGTGACAATAAGTTGAGTACTCTTTTTTACAGTGCGCAGATCTCTATACCAGTACAAGGGAATCCACGAAATATAAAGCTCTGTTCTGTACGAGGGAAAAACTCCAAAATGGAATAAATAAGTAGAAATGAATAACAACAATCGAAGCTGGAGAGGATCGACACGGATTGAAAATAAACAACCAAGAAAATTTGCCAACTGAACTTCAATATGCAAATTGTGCAGATTCTCCCTAATTTACGTTGCTCTTTAAGAGATCCCAGACGTAAAATTAAAATACAATCGTTACGAAAAGTAGTAACGTTTTTCTTATTTTCATTTTTGAAAGGTATTTTCCTGAAACGATCCCATGTTATCTCTAGCGATGAGAAAGCATGACCCTTACGATGGAAAAAAAGATAAAACATTGGGATTATTTTCAATGACAAGGGCGTGGCGATCGATGAATATCTTTGAATCCTTGGTCACTAATTTGTGCCGTGCCGAGTCCTACACTTGCCAAAAGGAAGACTTGTTAGGGGGAAAATTTTTCAGTTATTTGAATGGGTTTTTTATACTTTATCACATTTTCATAACATTTTCCCCTTTCACAAAGGCCAACAGCCACATGGCATTCCAAACGTTAGGCACCATTATTTTAATTTTCGCCTGGGGAGAGGGGGGAGGATTTTGGGATTCATGGTTATCAGGGGGTAACGGAGGGGATCAGTTCTTATAAGGGAAGGAGTATAGAAAACTGACTTCTAATGAACTGCCAATGAGGGGTCATCACAAAAAAACCAAAGAGTCTTTTAAAGGATCAGTAAAATTTTAACGTCACACAACGAAAATATTCCGATGTCCGATTCCCGGCCCCCTCCAGTGAACACTCAACGAACGCCTACACTGGAGATAGCTTGGTGTTTGTTCAGTTCGTCTGTTTCCCATGGAAACAACCACTTTGCCAGGGAAACGCCTTTCGGCTCTACTGCTGCATTTTTTGCACACGAGGTAGAAACTTTGAAGCTCAGGTGTCCAAGTGGCAACGTATCTCTCAAGGGATTCATAATGCCCTGAATAGGGCTAGCTTTTCAGTTTACAGGCCATAATTTTTAACACAGCAGGATTTGCTGCAGCAGGCACTAACAATGGAAACATAAGAAGAAGGAAAATAAAGAATCATCAACAATTGCAATTACCTCCTGACAAAAATTTTTCTTTGCCCTCTGGTCTAGCTGCGCAAATATTCAAGGGAAACAATCGATGCTCGTTAAGAAGCCATTGGGTAGCACAGAATATGATGACAGAGAAGCGTTTTTTGTTTCGGTCCTGTTTTTATTTGCTTTGTTTTCATATTTTGTTTTTGTTTTGTTTTGTTTTGTTTTGTTTTTTTTTTTCAGGCACTACACGAAATAATACTAATAAAAAACGTCATGACCTCTGTACTCGATAACCGGTTAACAGTGGTCTTCTTTAGGACATGTGACCTGTTCATGTGATACTGATACCAATGACGCCCACTCGCTGCGCAAAATCGATCTTTGCTGACGGAGGCGAGGCCGCATCGCGTGCCAGAGATAACTGGGTACCCAGAATACCCATGGGTATTCTTCTTTTGGGTGTAGGGCACAGTTTCCCTCGCAGACAATGGCCACCGACTTCCGCAACTTTTTCTTTCTTCCGCAACTTTTTATTTTACTTCCGCGAGTTTCCCTTTCCATCTACGACTTCTTCTAACATATCTGTGTCTTCTCTTTTCTATTCACCACCAGTTTCTTTTATTAAAAGTGTTGACGGGCATACACGATCACTGGCCTTGCCATTGTACCCTTGAAGTTAAACTCTGGCTAAGATACATTTTGATGACTTGTCTTTCCTTTGCGATATGATTATAGGGGTGGTAGATAGACTTTTTTTTTTCTTTCTCGACATTCTTTTCTTTTTACGACTTCTTTTCTTCCGCGTTTTCTGCATTGTTCCTCGACTTTCCATCTGAAACCATGGCTAACGCCATCAAGAAAATAAGTTGGAGGAAGACGGGGTCGGCGATAGCCAGCATTCAAAATACCACCAGTTACTCAGGAATAGAAAGACAGGGCGATAGAAGTGTGTTAGTCCTGTAGGATGTAGCTGTGATCATAGTGTCACACGTTCAAATTTGTGAAACGTGAAATTCTGTTGAAACTGTACTTGACGCGTGAAGTTTTGTGCGTGGAAAGAGATCAGCGCGACAGGATCCCCTCCTCCTCCCCTCTCCTCCTTTGCCACCCTCGATCGTGGATTTAATCAAAATGTTCATTTAACAGGGGAGGGGAGGGGCTGGCATGTTTACTCTGTCATTTAACGTCACGTAACGCAAACCATCGCTCCCCATAGTGGTCAACTAACCTATGTATGGTAGAGAGCCTTGCTCCCTTCCCCGCTCCTGCTCCACTGTATAGAAGAATATACTAAAACAGCTCTCGCATATCTAAGGAAACATTAAGGTAGTTCGTTTACCAATCTTTATGACAGAAATGTTGATTGCATTTGATTTGATTTAATCACGCGATGGCGTGCGTTACGTGACGTTAAGTGACAAGATTAAACAAAAGCCTTGCCTGCGACGGAAACTTACACCATAACAGACGCGAGAAAAATTGTTAGAAGAGAGGAAATAATGTGTATAAGATACAAAGAAAAGATAACGTTTTTAGGGAAAGAAAGAGATTTGTCTTTTTCAGTGAGATAGGTCGCCCTTTTGCTCTTCGCTATGCTTTGTTACTTTCTCTGTTTTGCGTGGTTCGCTGAATTCTAAAGTTTCTATGGACAAGCAAGTTTTTGTCATTGAACGCGAGATCAAATTGCTTTGTTCTAATTAATCAAATTTGTTGTTATTGTCTGAGGTTAGACCCATTGGAGCCGTTCGAGGGAAATGGAGGTCTTTGCGGCATCAAAAGTACGTAGGGATCGCATCATTTTGAATCAATCAACGGATGAATTCGACGCTTCACTCTGCTTGATCCCGTCTGCAAATTCAAAGAACTTACCCACGAGAAGCAACAAATAGAACGGAAGAGACAGATAAATTCTCACTGGATTCGGAAAGAATATTGTTTTTTTTGTGAACCATATTTTTTTAAAGCTAACTAGGACGAGCCATCTCAGGCATTTATGACATTAATCTAAAACTAGGACACGGTCAGTGCTACAGGCATTGTGTTATTTTCGTCAAACACAAAACAAATAAAAGAATCGCGTTGCATAAACGCTGCGCCCTATTTCAACTGGTACGTAAGAATATATTTTCAACAGCCTCGAGGGATTTGATGTTTATCGGCCACATTCGGACATGTATCTGAAAAATAACGAAATGTAAGCTTGGTTAATAATGGAGAAAGCTTAATACCAAGATTATTTTTCCTCCTAGTGCAAGCATAATAAATGGTAAATCCTTGAAAGGATTAGTGGCTATTAAAATGAAAATTCCAAAAAAAAAAAAAAAAAAAAAAAAAATAGGAAGTGATGGGCAAAAATAACTCAAATTCAATTATACAAGCCAAAAAATTAAACGCTATTTTTTTTAACGTTAGATTTCGTTTCATCAGGCTGAAAAAGGTATTTCTCTCGAAACTTGGAAGGAACTACAGAAGTGAAGTTTCAAAGTCCTTGATCATGAACAACTATATTATGACTGTACTTTTTTGTCCTTGTCGGAGACGAATTCCATCTTTTCATTAATCGCATTTTGTTACAAATTTGTGCTGAGACAACGCGAGTGAAAGTGCGACTTTTTTTTTTTTTTTTACATTTTTTTGTTCGCTCGTGGTCAAAATGTCAAACTCAAACTGGGTGTTCATTTTACATAATTAACACCGTTTGCCACAAAGCTGTCACGTAATTAAATTACCAGATTAATATCGCTTAGCTATTAACTTTTTGCTTGTGTTGAAGCGAGCCAGTGGTACGGCGGTTTAATACAATAGCGTTGTTTTGACATGAGGCATTCATTCAGTATTGCGCGAGTACTATTACATTAATGTGCGAAAGGTATGGAGCATTCATTGAAGAATGTTGGCGACAGCTAAAGCAAATGTTTATTGAAAGATCGCAGGAATAACTCGGCTGGAGCTTACAATATGATGATGATGCTACTGTAAGAATATTCGTGTTCCTTATTTGTGAAGGTATCAATGAAAGATTGTATCTACGCTGTTGGAAATATCGACGAGAATTTTGAAAGCCATACGGTGTTTGTAGCTGTCAGGAGAGCGATCAGCGATGCGATGCATTATACGCGCAAAGAGATTGCGGATCTCTCGGAAAGTGTGTTTGGCGGTAATTCCTGCCGCCTGGCTGGTGATTTTTTTCGCTCTCTCAGTGTACAATGACCACGAGGTTGCAGGTATGTTGAAGGAGTGTCGAATGTGATAGCTTATGCGTGTAAGTTGTTCGCGGAGTCGCTGTAGTTGTCGTGTTCGGAACTCTGCAGGCATGCAGCGAGCAAATGTTCGTCTAAGTGTACAAACAGAGCATGTTTCAGTAAAATTCGAGAGGGCGAAAGTTCCCCTTTTTCTGTTGTTGCTTTGGTTGTTGTTGTTCTTATTGATTTGTTTGGTCCCTTAACTCTGACTCGATTTAACATTGAGTTATCCCTTTTAGCATCGGTGTCGTGATCTCATATGAAAGTAAATCACATCATTTTTTATTTCCCTCTTGTCTTTATTTTCTCAGTTCTTCCTCTTAACCGCAAACAACAGTTGCTAAAGGACTACAACAATTCAGCTTATTCTTGCACATCTCAAAATACGGTTTTTTATTTATTAAGTTTTTTTGCATGGTTTTAATAGGTTTTAAAGAAAAGAAGTAAGCGTGTCATCAGTAATCAGAATCCTCAAAGAAGGAGAAGAAATCTTCCTAAAGAAACAATAACTCTGTAGCAAGTCCGCCAGGAAATCAACAGCAAATTCACTCAGTCCTGCAGTGTTAGCAACACGATTTGCAAGACAGGACCTCCAGGTCCTCCAGGTGCCCACGGGTATCCATGCTACAAAGGAGAAAAAGTAGCCCCAGAGAAAACCGGCCTACAAGGCTCTCTGGGTCCTATGGGGGCTCCAGGCACGAGCGGCGAAAGAGGACCTATGAGACCTCCGGGAGTAAAAGGCGACAAAGGTGATAAAGGGTCTGTTGGAGCAACCGGCATTAGAGGAGAGACTGGGTCGAAAGCTCATCAAAGACAAAAAGGGTCTATTGGCTTTAAAGGAAACAAAGGCAGCAGAGGATTCATTGATATTAAGGGACTAAAAGGAGAATGCGTTGTTCCACCGAAGATCAGTGTTTATCCAGTATCTCTGCAAGTCTTTGTGAACGAGCCAACAACATTTTACTGTTGAGTTCAAGGCCATCTATCCTCCAAGATAACATGGCGTAAGCTTGGAGGTACTCTATCTGGTACTCTATATGGTGCTCTTTGAATCAATTGCGTGCAAAGGTCACACGTTGGATCGTACATGTGTCCAGCTCACTTTGGTCTGGGAATGTTAAGAATCATGAGCAGATTGCGAGTAAAAGGTAGAATCTTCTTCTTTTGAGCCATTTCTGTATTTGATTTCCGTTAATCAAAAACTAAATCTGTGGATAATTTTAGAGGTATGGTTCCAAGATTTCTCAAGCTTGCGAGAAAATAAGTAAAGTTGGGAAGGGTGCAAAGGTACCTAAACCGAAAACTACACTGATTATGAGTGAGAAACGACAACCTTTAGTTGAACTCATACACCCACGGATGTGAAACCTACAACGATTTTACAGCTGCCAGACACAGTTTCGAGAAGTTTCTAATCGTGTTCAAATTTTGTACTGGAAGACAAAGGACAATAATTGAAGAGGTCTATTTCATTATTTCAGTAATCCTAGGCAAATAAAGTAAAAGTTTTCAGAGAATCCTGAGATGAACCGCCATCAACAGCTTCTCTCTTGCAGGCATCGAAGTAATGGCGGCAGTCTTGCTTCGTGTTCTGACCTCAGGAGGAACCAGGTTCGGAGTCGAAACGTTTCTCGCAACAATAAATCCCTATAAACTTATTCCTCCGTTTCTATCTTCTAATTTCAGTGGATCTAGGTAGATAGAATTTAACTCAAGACTTATGACTAGGGAGACAACGACCTGGCGAACTACAAACCGCTGTCCTGTTATTATTAGCCTTCCCAACTCCCAAGTGTATTGCTCGCTCGGTCTCGCTGGACAAAACCCGACACATCATAAAGGTATAACTAACAAATTCGAATGACATTAGATTTTGTTAGACATTTAAGAATAAATATTAGAGAGAAAAATACACAACGTTTCGATGACTCCATGTCATCATTCTCAAGTGAGAAGAGAATAAAAATGAATAGTTAATTTATACCGTACGGTACCGTATATCGTATACCGTATAAGTTCTTTTAATTTATACCGTATATCATTCTCACTTGAGAATGATAACATGGAGTCATCGAAACGTTGTGTATTTTTCTCGCTACTATTTATTCTTAAATAACTAACAAATTAGTCGAAAAAAAACTATAGATATTTGCCCAGTTCGTTTCCTACTTCTTTCTCTCTTTTGAACTATTACTAATAAGCCTTCACATATTCACTGACACACATAACCCAAAGAAATCATTTATTGCTGAAGGTCTCTATCGACAAAGAGGATTAATAACTTGACTAATTTGCGTTACGCTTACAGTTGGGTCCCTAACCTTTCTCTTTAGTAGAAGAAGGGAAGTTATAGATCTATCAGATTTCCGAGAAATTACTCCAGACACTCATAAGTCTAACATGGTCTTAACTAAGCTCTTTTAGTTCAAAAATTTACTTTCAAGGTAAACTCGTTTGTAAATATCCAAAGAAGTAACTAAGGTAATGTATACAGGTAACAGAAAGTGGTAATTAACACTCATTTCTTTAGTTCTTTCAGAGGATAGTCCGCTTTATCTGAAAACAAGTGAAAATAATCAACGCAGTTCTGGTAAAATATTGAACAATGATAGGGTACCTGTAAATAAACAATAACCTCTATCAGGGGCTTCTGCCAACCTCCTTCCCACGGTCTCTTATCTCCTCGACCCCCCTTCCCTCTCTACCCCCCTGTAGCGAGAGATGAGAGACCCTGGGAACGAGGTTGAGGCTCCTACGTCTACTTGGCTTCAAATCTGCTGGCTATTTGACCACACGTTAATATCTCTTTCCGTTCATCTGAAATAGGTGAGAGAATATTTTAAGTTTTGTGTTCTGAATGCATCTCTGTTATCATACGCTACGCTGTAATCTCACGAAATCAATCAGCCCTATTAAATTTCCTGTGAAAGAGAAGTACAATGTTTCTGGGTTTGTTCCAAGACAAGAGAGGCTCAAATAGTTTATACTCTCGAAAACGAGAATTTCTGATTTCATCGCAGGGTCAATTATCTGCTTTGACCCTTGTTCAATTCCGTCGATAATCATATCAGAAGGAGACGGTCTCAATGAGGTGATTATTTTCGCGGCTAATGGTTGCATTTTTTGGCTGTTTTACGGCTAACAGTTAATCCCACTGACACCTTGAAATAAATACCGACGAAACATTGTCCTTGTGGGAGCGCAACTGGAGAGGGTCGCCGAGGCAGGTGAATGTCTTTTAGGGGCCCGGAGGGAGAACTAGACTCGCTTTCCGCCGCTCTCTCGAGTCCGGCCTTTTCTGTGGGTTCGGGGAGAGGCGCGTAGGTTCGGGGAGGAGCGCGGGCGCCGGTTCCCGAACAGCGGCAGATAATCGAGCCTGAGGGAGAACGCGTCGCGTTACAGGACCAAAAGAACAGCTGCGACGGCGCCTATCAAAGTTGAACCCACGATCAGAATAACATTCTTGGTGGATGCCTGATTATTAAGCTATTCTAAAATTTATTTTCAGCACGGTTTCATCATGGAATCTACATCTGATGGGTTACTATTACATTAGCGAAATCTACTTACATTGGAAAGACGGCAGTTTTTAAAAAAAAATTAGTTTAAAAGTAGTGGTATGTAAGACTAATTACACAAACAAAGCAAAATTCCAAATTTTAAGGTAAAATTGAATTGTAAACTTAACTACGATAGGGTTATTGCCAGTGAGTATGCAGTCGTTTTTATATCCCTATCTGATGTATATTTCCTATATTCTTCCATTTCATAATTCATTTACCCTCTCCGCAATAATTTCAGTCAAAAGACCTCTTCTTATGAAATTTAATCTGTTTTGTCTGACAACTGTGTAAATGATATTCTTGGCTATAAGGGGTAAGTGAAGCAGTTGCTGAAAGTAATGTTTCGTGTTAACTTACGGAGGCGAATCAGTCCCTGCGAGCGAACCATATTTTACCTGTTTAAAGACCACTAATACAGAAATGGATGCAAAGAAGAACGTCCGTGCGAAACCTTGTGAAAAGATCAGCGGAATTTCCGTGGCTATTTCGGTGACTTCCTTGACTCTTGTGATGTTGCTGTTTATGAGGATCGAGTTTGTACACAAGAATTCGAAAGCGCTGGAAACAAGGCTTGAAAATCGAATTCAGCGGATTGACGATGACTTGAAAGCCAAGTTAAAGAGAATTGTGGAGAAGAGGTTACCGTTTCAGGAAACTGTACAAAGACGAAAGAGTAAGGGAAGCCCTGATGTTATCTTTGGTAAGTCACTTGTTACACGAAGCTTTGCTCTTAAACCCTTCCACAACACAGACTGGCATGACCTTTCAAACATCTTCCATGTAACATCCCAATGCTTCCTTCCTGGCTATGTAAATAAGATCGCTTTCTAAACCGTGGCGGTTTAGAATTGTATAAAAACATCTAATGTCGATCTCTTGACTAATGAGCTCGTGCTGCAGCTCGACACATGGTTCCGCTGCATTTTCCCTGGCTTCCTTGTCTTCGGAAACTGTCAAAGAAAGTAAAATTAGAATGATGCATGAGAACATAACCTGTTTTGAACTGTTAAAGCGCTGTAAGGACATCGTTCGAGAACGTTGCAAATGACGGGTAAAAATATGTTTCGGCAAATTTAAAAGCCCAAGGTAAGATTTTGTAGTTAGCAGAAAAGGGCATACGATTTAGATTAAAAAGTATGACCCAAAATATGGCCTTGAAATATTTATCCGTTTTGCGAGTTCCCGATCATCGGAAACAGCACATTGAATATTTATGCTTCACGGTCTGACAGTATTATACAAGTACCCCCTCGGATCGGACTTGACATTACATTGGCATAGACATTGCGAATAGTGGAATAATATCAGTTTGTAATCTTGTTGTAAATATGATTCGTTGAAGAGCCGACTTACCTGGCGTTGATTTTTTCTTTCGTGGTTTCTCTGCTCGAACGATCTCCCCGTTGTTCACGGTAAGCCAACCGTTCAGCTCCTCGATTAAACTTTCGTCTAATAAAATTCTAATCTGTGAAGTACTACTTGGTGTTAGATAAAGATATTCAAATTCTAGCGCAAGTAAAGACAGGAAAGGCACAGCAACTCTCGTATACCTTTCCTTTCGAGTGTTCAAATCGGCCGCAATTTTAAATTTGAACCGCGCACGTCAACGGTGAGTGACATATGAGCCTAGGTCTTCCCAGTGAAGACTTCTTTATATAGCGCGCCTTCGTGTTTAAGCTATCACGGATATAAATTGTTAAGTGATTACGAATGTAGATTGTTAAGCGATCACGGACGTAAATACTGTCAGGGTATCACGAAAGTAATTTTTCAAACGTTCCCAGATCTAAATCTTCGACATGCATAGGAAGTCTTACCTAAGCCATCGTTAAGCCAGATAGTACCATTCAAAATATGATGTTGAAGTAAAAGTAAAAAACGGACTGTCGACCTTTTAAAGGTTTATTACAAGTCAAATTAAATCATAGATAGTTTAATCATAGTTAACTATGATTAAATTGAGTCGGAGATATTTTGATAAACATGAGAACGAAACGTGACCACTATGTAAGGGATATTCCGACTCAGCTAAGACATGCTGAAAGGAAAGCTGAACCCTGTGGAAAACGTTTTCTGTGACACCAAATTAACTCACACAAGGTCTCTGAAATTTCGGTTTTAATGCTAACACTTTTTCTCGCTTCTCTCAGATGACTTTAAATACAGACATGAACACCATGAAAAACGTCCGCACCAAATCTGGTGAAAAGATGAGCAGAATTTGCGTAACGATGTTTGTGATTTCGTTAGCTCTTGTGACACTCTTGTTTATAAGAGTTGAGTACGTGTACAAGAATTCGAAAGCGCTGGAAACAAGGCTTGAAAACCGATTTCAGCGGATTGACGATGACCTGAAAACAAATATAGAGAAAATCGTGAGGAAGAGGTTACAATCATTTTATGAAACTGCAACCACAACAAAGAGTGAGGAAAGATCTGATGTTATCTTTGGTAAGTCAGTGGTTGTACGAAGCTCTTTTGACCTCTGTTCTGTTAGCGTTCACTCAGCAACACTTCTAAAAAGCACAAATATTTTTTTTCGACTGTCTGCCTCTAAATCCTACAAACAGATTCTACCTATCTATCTATTTCTACTTCCTATGATTGTGAAATAAAAAAGAGCAAAAATACAGCTACGGTTATTTTTTTTTTACTAATTTGTATGATATCCAACCTCGCGCCATATCCGAGGGTATTTTTCGAAGAGGCCAAACTCAATTGAAATGGAAATGTGAATAACTTCCTTTTTTTTAACAAGCTTGATGAAACAAAGTGCGCATGTGTTAATCAACGAGGGAATGCTTTAGTTACTGTTTCGCTTTACTAGAGAAGCTAGGGTCAGTTCAAAACATCTGCTTTCACAGTTGCGGTATTTGAAGGGTGACATGCATTCGTGTGTCACGCCACTGATGAATACAGATTGGATCAAATAACAGTTTGTTGTGCCTAATCGAATTGTGACTATGACCGTGTTAACTTCGTGAAACACAGAGTACGGTACCCATTCTCATTCTCTTAGGCTAATGTGTTTGATATCCGCAAATTTCTGACACCAAAATCTTCACGATAGAACAAGATTTTAAGCGCGATACTAATTTATTTATTTTTTTAAAGTTTAAGATTCAAACTCTTAGGACGGATGGCAGCTTCAGAAAAGCCTTGAGCTATTTTTCAATAAATTTCGAGGGGGCGAAAGTTCACTTTTTTCTGTTGTTGCTTTTGTTGTTGATTTTTTTGGTCTCTTAACTATGACTCGATTTAACATTGAGTTATTCTTTTTAGCATCGGTGTCATGAGCTAATACGAATGTAAATAGCATCATTTTTTATTTCCCTTTTGTCTTTATCTTCTCAGTTCTTCCTCTTCACCGTTAACATCCATTGCTAAAGGACTACATCAATTCGGCTTATTCTTGCACATTTCAAAATGCGGTTTTTCAATTATTAAGCTTTTTTGCATGATTTTAACAGGATTTGAAAGAAAAGAAGGAAATGCGTCATTGGTAAATCGTGATCATCGAAGAGAGAAAAGAAATCTTGCTAAAGGAACAATAACTCTGCAGCAAGTCCGCCAGGAAATCAACAAAAAAATCGATCAGTCCTGCAGTGTCAACAACAAGATTTGCCAGACAGGACCTCCAGGTCCTCCAGGTGCCCACGGGTATCCGGGCTACAAAGGAGAAAAAGGAGCCTCAGGGAAAACTGGTCCACAAGGCCCTCTGGGTCCTATTGGGGCTCCAGGTACGAGCGGCAAAAGAGGACCTGTGGGACCTCAGGGAGTGAAAGGCGACAAAGGCGATAAAGGATCCGTTGGAGCAGCCGGGTTAAGAGGAGAGACTGGATCGAAGGGTCGTCAAGGACAAAAAGGATCTATTGGCTTAAAAGGTAACAGAGGCAGCAGAGGATCGGTTGGTATTCAGGGACCAAAAGGAGAATGTGTTGTTCCACCGAAGGTCAGTGTGCATCCAGTGTCCCAGCAAGTCTTTGTGAACGAGCCAGCAATATTTTACTGTTGGGTTCAAGGTCAGACGTCGTCAAAGGTAACATGGCGTAAGCTTGGAGGTACTCTATCTGGTGCTAATGTGCAAGATGGAGCACTTCGAATCAACAGCGTACAAAAGTCACATGTTGGATCGTACATGTGCACAGCTCACACTGGTGTAGGAATGTTCAGAAAAATAAGCAGGTTACATGTCAAGGGTAAGGTCTCTTTTAACCTAAGCATCACCTTTATTCAAATACTTCTAACAGGACTTTCTTACAACCAAAATGGTTTTTGTGTGCCTTATTTGCGGTGAAGCCGCAAGCCAGTGAGCGAAATGATTATGATAAGCTTTGTCATGGCTCGTTCAGCTCGGATTCTTAACATCTTCAACAAGCTTGTTGTGTGTAGTTATTTGATATGACTCCTTTTTTCAGAGCCACCCAAACTTACCAACAGGCCCCCTTCAGTGGTCAAAACATGGCTAGGGACTAATGTAACCCTCTGCTGCGAGGCCTCAGGTTCTCCTCGTCCAAAGGTTGAATGGTTTCGGACTCCAAAGACTTCCGATTCATTCACGCTTTTTCACGAAGGTGGATGTCTCTTGGCTAATATGATCAACCGTGAAGAACATTTCATCTGCCGGGCTACAAATACCTTCGGATCGGCTGAGACAACAACCACGGTGATAACAAAAATAATGACAGGTAAAATTCATTTGTCACTTTTATTGAGGAGCTTAAAAGAGAATATGAAGTGAAAATTTTTGTCATTCATCTTGTTAACGAAATATAGACGGATCTAGGCTTGATTAGTAGCTGCTGTTCGGTAAGCGGAGCCCGTGCTCCACCCTGAAGAGACGGCCGTCTCTTCTCGGGGAGTAACTGGACTCCAGAAGGCGGCGAAAATCGAGCCTACGGTAAAATGTGCTGAAAAAAAATTAAAATACATTGTTATGGCCTTTTCGATCCACAAATCTAAAGGAAGAAATGTGTTAGCTTTCAGTCGAAATTTCCTGAAAACCACACTTGTAAAAGGAAGGCGTTAATCATTTTGCTTCAAACTTCATTTGTATTATATTTAGCGCGTGAGTCTAATCTTAATATCAACTTTAATTTCAACTTGTGATAGACTGTGTTGAGCCTATAATCAATCCCAGAAAATCATTTGGGAACACTGAAGTTTTGATATGTTTCATGCTAAGGACAGGGGCATTCTGTGACAAATGTATCATCTTCCTCAAAGTACTGACGCTGTTGACACCCATTTAAGCTAAGTTTGTGACATTCATTGCAATGAGTTCCTCCTGGGTCAGCTGGTGAAGAATAAGAGCATGAAAGAGTAGAACGACTTAGTTGCATCTTTTCTTTACTTAACCTTATAAAAATATAAGGTGAAATAATAATGGACTACTTTATAAAGGTTTGGGTCACTCAGCGATCATAGCAAGCGATGACATTTACCTCAGAACCCTGAGCAGTTGGTTAAGCCCTGTTGTGCAGAGCCAGTTCTCCTACTGGAAGCGTTGTTGGCGAGCATCAGTGGATGGTTGGGCTGCCTCTACCTTCCACTCATTGTGTGACAACAAAGGGCCGACTGTGACCATTATCCGTGTGGGGAGATACATTTTTGGTGGATACACTAGGATTCCATGGACCTCGCGTGAGTAGATCATCGATCGCTTTCATTTTCCTTTTCCTCTCCGCCGAGAAAGATGTCTATAATTAACTTATGAAACTGCACGCCGTTAATTATTGCTTGGGAACTCACGAAAGGAACTTTTATTTAAAAGTCCCTCTTCTGAAAAAACTTGAACCCGGAGATAGATTTTGTTAAAGATTTCCTGTTGTCTGATTATCTTATTGGAATTGTTCTATTTTGACAAAAGATCATGCCCGATTAGATACAACTGTTCCCTGTATTTACGCAACAATTCCTTCAGTTGTAGGAATGGCTCCAATCATCCGTGCTGTAGAATTTTCTGTTCTATAACTCTTTGTTTTACCGTGGTTGTTACCTAAAAGTACGTTTCATGTTCGTTTAAATGCTTCTATGGCCTACCATCACAAATATTCACTTTCATCTCTCATACTGAAATAGTTCGTAATTCTTTCTTACCATTTTGTTTATTAGCTATCAGGTTTAAATACCGACACAGTGTAAGAGCCTTTTTGTTCTCATTGGTTAATAAGCCAGGCTGGGGACCAGTGAAACTGTCTCAAACAGGACAGTATAGTTCTCGTTATCGGTCCTTTTACAATTGTCCTAGGCATGGACCCACATTTGGTGGAGGACACGATCTTTACATTGCCAACTACGCCTCATCCAACACATTTTCTTACTCAAACCTTGGATTCACCTACAGTCCACCATTTGGCCACAGTTTTCGCAGCTCCTTCACCCAATCATTCCTGGCAGGAAGTTACAAATTTCAACCTGATGAAGTTGAAGTGTTTTATGAAACTACTTGAAACAAACGAACTGAAGTAACGGTGATATTCTAAATTCCCTATTCACTGACAATCGAGGCAGACGTTTATGCCTCTGTTAAGGCCTCGCCTCAAAGATAAAAGGTTAAAGAGATTTTTATGTAACAGCACTATACTGTCCAAATTATACGAAAACTATTGAGCAGAATGACATTATGGTCAACTTGCGGATAAACCGTGTAGAATATCATTTGACTACATAGTGATTGTACTAAAAACTTCTGATCCTCTGATTAAAAAAATAAAAATGAGGCCGTGATCACCACCAATTTAACGATTGGTGCGTCATCTTTTACTGGAATGCATACCCTCCCCAGACTCCTATGACCGTGAACACCACCAAATTTGCATATCGAGTCCCCCACATCACTCGTCCCATGATTCACATGTCACCGAGTAAAGGAGGGCTTTAAGTTTGTGTGTACTTTTCTATTAGAATGTAATGAGGTTCTATGGTCGAGTAATGATAAAGATTGGTTTATCGAAGTTTTGGTTTTAATGTTTGATGGTTGTGTTTAATGCTAGAGAAAATCAACTGTTGATATTTTCTTGGTTCGATGTGATGCAATTGGATAGATGTTTAACCATTGCTACCCTCCAGGTGCGAGACGCAGTTTATAACCTTGGGAAACAATTGAAATGAAAGGGGAAGTGTCCCCTTGTAAAGCCTGATAACAAGTTTGTGAGATAAGTTTTTCCACAGGCAAGGAAAGTAAACTCAACTGGGACCGTTAATTTGGGCAACCTCTCCGAAAAAGCTTTTTACGCTTGTGCCAACACGAGTAGAAATAAAAGGTAGAAAAAGAAAAAGAAAAAAGAAAAGAAAACTGTCTCGTGTGCATGGACAGGCAAGTGAAAATTGTAGCTCATTATCCAGTAGAAGTTGATAAATGTACATAAGACGCCATATGAATTTCGAAAAACTGACATTTTAGAGGTCGACGGTCGCTGAATTAAAGAAACGCCTCCCTGTTAGCTCAATTGGTTAAGCGCCGGGCTCTTGTGCGGGAGGTCGAGGGTTCGAGCCCTGGCCGGACCAACACTCAAGGTCCTAATATAATTAAGGAGAATATGCTACCTTTCTATAACATCGATCAAGAAATGGTTAGATATTGTAGTCTTCTAGGATAGGGACGAATAAATGGAGGTCCTGTCTCCTGCATCTATTAATTAGTTAATTGGGTTAGGCAGGGGACGTTAAAGAACCCACTTCACGAGATTACTGTCATGTGGTCTGGCCTGGTTACTGGGAATTGGGGGGAGGGGGCATCTGTTATATTCGCCTTCATTTGATTGTAAACTGCTTAGCAGTCTGGTAAAGTCCCCCGTACAGTGTTGTAATGCGCAATTGAAAAAAACATTGATAATTGCGCAATAGAAACTGATAAAATTATTAATTATTATTATTATGGCTCGAAACATCGGTGTTTAAAACTCAGGCATTCACCTTCAACAGTGTTATGTTAGTAATCACTCCAGTTTAATACGAACAGGGGATGTGTTATCCGTCTGGTACCTTTTTCAACTCCAGACCGCCCAAATAAACGCGTAACCGAAGAAAAATACAAAATCGACCAGGCACAAACAACTTCCGTCGCGACTAACTTCCGTCAATAGCAGATTCAGTAGCAAACAACTGAAAAAAACGCACTTGATAACCGCGTTATCGGGTTTAAAGACTTAAGCAAAATATTCTACTCTAGTTGGAAGAAAATTGACTTGGGGTAGACACTTTACTCAATTTCCAAGTATATTACTCGCTCGGTCTCGCTGAACAAAACATGACACATCATAAACAAAACTAAACATTCCCTAGTCATTTCCTTTCTTTTTGTCTCTTTTTAACTATTACTAATAACTGTAAGAAATATACAACTTTTTTGAAAGATATGTTTCGGCATGGCATGTGCCATCTTCAGTCAATGAGTAACTGAGTGTGAACAATTATATAGCATACAAGTACATGAATAAATTATTTACATAGGATGTAATACAAAAGCGGGTACTAACTACAACGTGACACCAAAACATCAAAGGTCTAAACTAGAACGCTAGAAAAGTAATAATTATAATACTGTAATTGTTTGTTAAATTTAGATTTGATCTTATTTCTATAACAAGCTTCTTTGAGTTTTAAATCAATTGAGTTGTTAGTAGAATCCAGCCTACTGAAACAAGAAGGGGACTATTTGTTCTTACAAGAAGGAGATGTGTTGAAATGCTTAAAAATATGCGAGTTCTTATCGCTTTCCGTGTGCTCCTTTATCCTAGTAGAAAAGTGGCGACTAGTTTCACCAATATAACAGAAGTTGCTTCCCGCACAAGAAAATTGGTAAACTACCATGGATTTTAGAGCATCAGGAGTACGATCTTTAACACTAAACATGTATTTCATTTTAAAAGAAGTGAAAACTAGTTTGATATTTAGGTACGATTTGCAAAAGCCCTTAGTGAGTTGTCGGAGTTTAAGGTTCGCTATTTTAGAATAATAGCCGACAAAAGGGAGTTTAAAGTAACGTGTATTGTTGTCATCATTAATGTTCCGGCTTTCTTGAGGGGAAGACCTGTCAAGATACCGCTTGAAAGTTCTGTCAATAATATGCGAAGGAAAAGAATTAAACACCTTTGATGTTTTGGTGTCACGTTGTAATTAGTACCCGCTTTCGTATTACATCCTATTGTAAATAATTTATTCATCTACTTGTATGCTATATAATTGTTCACACTCAGTTACTCATTGACTGAAGATGGCATATGCCATGTCGAAACATGTCTTTCAAAAAAGTTGTATATTTCTTAAAATATCTATCATACTTGCTATTATTACGACCTTATGGAAATATTACTGATAAACCTTTACATATTCACAGATACACATAGCCCTGAGAAATCATTTATTGTTGAAGGTCTCTATACACAAAGAGAATTACTAGCTTGATCATAAGTGTCACGCTTATAGTTTGGGTTATTAAGCTTTCTCTTTTTTAGAAGGGAAATTCTATATCTACCAGAACTCCGAGAAATTACTTCAGACACTCAGAAATGTATTCTAAGATGGTCTCACCAAAGTCCTATTAATTCAAAGATTTACTTTCAAGGCAAAGTCGTTGGTAAATGTCCAGAGAACTAATAACGTAATGTAAAAAGGCAACAGAAAGCAGCAGTCAATCCTCATTTCTTTAGTTCTTCAAGAGGATGGTCTTTATCTGAAAACAAGCGAAAATAATTAACACAGTTCTGTTTTAATATTCAACAATAATAGGGTACATGTAGATAAACAATAATCTCTACCGGGGGCTCCTGCCAACCTCCTTCCCAGGGTCTCTGATCTTACCGCCCCCCTACAGCGAGAGGGGAGAGACCCTGGGAACGAGGTTGGGCCTCCTGCCTCTACCTGGCTATAAATATGCGGGCTATTTTACCGCGGACTTTAATATCTCTTTTCAGAAGCGAACAGTTGTCTGTGGGCGAAGTCTGTAATCAGTAAGTCAGGCAAATTCTGCCTTGCCTGAATTTTGTTCTGGTTGTTGTTCAGTGTCGTTTTTGGTGTCATACAGATGGCCGTGTCTTCTCGAGTTGAGAGTAATGAAGCATAAAGAGGCGGCGTGGCCGTGTGGTTAGGATGCTGGACTTGTAATCCGGTGTCCCAGGTTCAAGTCCTCCACTCTGCCTCTCACTGGATTTGTTCTCGGATGCCCCTAGTTCAACTCCTCGGCTGCGCTCCTCTGCCTCCTGCCAGTTGGGATTTTTAAGCTCTTAATTAGTCTACATTGTGGCTGAAAAGCCCCTAAGGGGGAGCCTCAATTAACCTATATTATTATTATTATCATCATTATTATTATTAATAAAAACCAGCAGGCTTAGCAGAGTTTAATAGACACTTCGATATGAACCGACGTACCCCGTGCCCCCGTGCCCCGAGGCAAGAGTTAGAAGGGTTCGACCGCTTAACCTTGAGGCAACTTTATTTAAATCTCACCTGACAATCGTTGGGAAAAGTTCAGCGGAGAAAACGCAAATGGCGTTGAAAGAAGTGGTAATACAGAGTTTACCCAGAGTGCCAAGCGTCACTCGACCAGCGATGTAACCTGAAAAGAAACATATGGAATGGTTTCGTTAAAATTTACGGGGAATTTGAGTTGATATCAGAAAAAGATAAAGAACATCGTTTCTCAAGTACCTGTGTTATTAGTACCATTTGGTATCAAGGAAACTGCCACCACAGTGACTCCTGCTAAAATCATGTAAGCTACTAAAGTTTTCCGACGACCAAACCTGGCAAAGAACAAGCACATGCAATTGGTTAAAACATGTATTTCTTTTCATAAAGATAAGTGACAAATTAGTTTTCAATTCAATTTCCGATCTAGTGCCAAACAAAGGGAAAATAATTATCTTTAACAGACTTCATTTCGCTTTCTTGATTCCGTTCCTCCTCAAGTAGAGATCCTACGGGAAAGGAGCGTGGGCTCAGTAAAGCCTAACAGCGGCCGGCTATTAAGCCAATCTTGTCAAAAGTGACTCAGCAATCAAACTTCAGGTATGTGCAAGAGAATTATTTACCCGTCGAAGACTGCAGTTCGGGTAGTCGAAAGCTGGTAGGGGCCTTGTAGTTTTTAATCGTTTTAGCCAGAGATCATTTTTAAATTTCAACTAAGAATCAATTTTGGTTGGCTGCACGGCAGGAAGCCGCACAAAATATTAAAATAAAAAAAAATTTACGGCTTTTCTGACAAAAAGATTTCATTACAAGCATTAAGATGATCTACCACCGCTAGCAGGAGTACGATCACTGGCCGTCTTGAAGTTTGATCATGCGCAGACCGTTGTGTCCTCAAACTTGCTGTTCGTCCTAACTAAAATGTCCCAATACCTGTTAAAGTTGTGAAGAACCAGGATATTTGTAAGGATTTCCACCAAACTCGTCAGTATAAAATTCATATAGATACTTCCTCCAAATTCTCCTGAACTCAGTGACAGCCCATAATATACCATGCCGTTCACAAACCTGACACAAATATTTGAAAATTTAGGAAAGTAAGAAAAGAAACTTAAACCGGATCAGAACAAGACTTCGATAAGAATGTGACACGTCTTCAAAAGTGCTGACTCTTCCAAATTTGAAGAATCATACAGAGGTGGGTCAAGGATGGAGTAGACTATCTCATCCTCTATACGATACTGTGAACAATAAGTAAAGTGACTCTACTAAACCGACAATGATCCTCTGATTCAAAAATCAGAAACAGAATTAAGCCATCATCCTCAGAAAAGTCCTGCTCAGTTGGTCCGCCATATTTAATCATCAGTCCGCTATTTTTTCTGTAAGGCTTCTTCGAGTCTGTGGTGGAACTATTCATTTACTGTTATTGGCAAAATGTAAACCGATGAAAAGTTGGATAGTTCAAAATCATTTAGAGTAATATCATCAAAGGTACAATACTACGAACAACGCAAAATGAATTCCAAGTTTGAAGGTGTGGAGAATTGACTCTAATCATTTAACCCCCAAGATCTGATAAATCTCCCCTCTAGCTGCTACACATTTCCTTGTAAATTAGTTATGAGAATTGGGTGTAAGATCAAGATAACAATTTCCACCTGATAAGTTTGAGTATGCTCATTACCTGTTTACTGTATAATGTATGGATATTATAGGGAGAAGTTACATGGAGTGAAAGCGAGTTAACTCCTTCACCATTAATTTTCTCTTAATGTTTTTGTTCCTTTTATTTGTTCAAAAGAAGTTTAACAATTAAGAGTGCTTGGTGAGTAAGAGTCAAACAATTAGAGAAATGAATATTTTCAACCCCCTCCCCTTAAATTTTGTATGCATTTAGGTACCCGAGGGATGCATTAAAATCCTCCTTAACAAGGTTGTAACATTGGTGTTGCCATGGTAACAATGGATGATTGTTCTCGGCGGAAGGCCTTACTTACAAGGAAACATTTTGCCTAAAAAGTGTAAATGTAAATCTCTTAAGTCCATTGAAACGCTACAGCTTAATACCTACAGCAGACCCAGTGACATTTATCATCTTAATTGTTTTATGAGGTTAACATAAACAAAATAATGGATGATTTATCAAGGTACACGTTCGGCCATTTTGGCTGCAGGGTAAAACGAATATTATATTTTTAGAAAAATTTAAACTTTTTTCCACAGGATAACCTTGCCTAAAAGTAAAAGCTTTCGGTTAGACTTCAAGACTTAATCACTTACTAACCTCACCTAAAGCGGTGAGGTTACACGATATGTCAGTTGTGTCGGGGCTAGAGGGCTCGCCGAAAGCTTTTACTTTTTAGGCAAGCTTATCTGATGTACAAAAGTTTAAATATTTCTTTTCTGAGTCTTCCCCGGCTGGATAAAATTCCTATATTCTATCATATTTTTCTTAATTTCTCCAAAAGTACACCAGTCCTGAACTGAGACTTAGACCCGATTCAGACGTTGATCTTTTCATGAGCCGAACTAAATTCCTTGAATTAAGTAAATGAAAAGATCGGCGTCTCAATCTATTTGGAACGGCTCTTTCAATTTGGAACGGCTCATCCGTTCTTCTCGCCTGGCTCAATCGAGAATTTCGCCTTTGGAACGCCTTTGAAACCGCTTTGGAACCGCTTTGATTCAAACGCCGTACTTTTTATGTGCCGATCCTTATGCATAAATTATTACAATGTATTTGCAAGCCGTTTGACTGCTTTTACTTGAACTGTATCTGGAACGGCCATAAAGAACGGCGTCTGAATCAACAGGCGTACTTTTGTTAATTTGGGTCGATTCAAATTCAAATTGAGTTCGGCTCACGAAAAGTTTTGCGTCTGAACCGGGCCTTACCTCCAACTTAGTACTAATGTTCTACTTGCTAAATCTGCAAATTATCTTCGGGCCAGTCGCTAATTTTTGTAAACACAGTTCACGAACTGACCTCAAGAATCGATTGTTGAATAATTAACTTGGAGTAAGTGAATCATCGATCACTTTCACTCTCCTTTTCCTCTCCACTGAAAAATGTGTCTATTTTAACATATGAAACTGCTCGCCGCTAACTATTTTCCAGAACTCGAGTAGCTGACTTCTATTTGAAAAGGTCTTTCCTCTGAAACAACTTGAACCTGAAAAGAGATTTTGTCAACGCGGTTTCCTGTTGTCTGATGATCTGATTGGAATATTTTTGTCTCGACAAAAGATCATGCTTGATTAGGAAAAGCTGTTCCTTGAACTTACACAAAAATTCCTCTACTCGTAGGAATGGTTAAAATCATCCTGGTGGTAGAACTACCTATTCGATAACTCTTTGTTTTTGAGTACGTTTCATGTTCGTTTTAAGTGCTTCTGTGGCCTTGTGTTAAAAATATTCAACTTTTCCTCTTACCACTGGCCACTGGTTTATCAGAGCAAGCTGTTATGTGTCTACCCTCTTTAAATAAAGTCGATTATTATTATTATTACTGAAATAGTTTGTAATTCTTTTTTACCATTTTGCTTATTAGCTTCCAATTGTAGATACCAATACAGTTCAAGCGCCTTTTTGTTCTCATTGGTTAACAAGCCAGGCTGGGGACCAGTGAAACTGTCTCACACAGGAAAGTATAGTTCTGGTCGCTACTCCATATACAGTTGTTCTTGCTATGGACCCATATTTGGCGTAGGACACGATCTTCACATTGTCAACTATGCCTCATCCAACACAAATTCTAACTCAAACCTTGGATTCACCTACAGTCCACCATCTGTCTACCGTTTTTGCAGTCCCTTCACCCAATCATGATTCTTGGCAAGGAGACACTCTTTTCGACCTGATGAAATTGAAGTGTTTTATGAGACTACTCAAAACAAACGAACTGAAGTAACGGTGATATCCTAAATTCCTATTTACTGACAATCGAGGCAGACGTTTCTGTCTGAGCTAAGACTTCAAAGATAAAGCTTGGACAGATATTTATGTAACAGCACTATACTATCCAAATTACACGAAAATTATTGATGAAAGTGACACTATGGTTAACTTGTGGATAAACAGTGCAGAATATCATTGGATTATTTAGTGATCGTACCAAAAATTAATATTCCACTGATTACAAAAACAAAATGAAGCCGTTTTCACCACAAAGTCCTTCCCCAATTTAACGATCGGTGCGCCATCTTTAACTAGATGCATACCCTCCCCTGACTCCTACAGCCGTGCTAACACCACGAAATTTGCTTAGCGAGTCCCCCACATTACTCATCCCATGATTCGCATGTCACTGAGTACAGGAGGGCTTTAAGTTTGTGTATACTCTTTTATTAAAATATAATGAAGTTGTATGGTCGATTACTGAGTAAAGATTGATTTATTGAAGTTTTGGTTTTAATGTTTGATGGTTGTGTTCAATGCAAGAGAAAATCAACTGTTGATATTCTCTTGGTTCAATGTCATACAGTTGGATAGATATTTAACAATTACTAACCTCCAGGTGCGAGACACAATTTATAACCGTAGGAAACAATTAAATTAAACGGAAAAAGATTGTGAGATAATTTTTTTCCACAGGCAAGAACGGTAAACTCCAACTGGGACCGTTAACTTGGGCAACTTCTCAGAAAGTGTTCTAGGCTTATGCCAACATCGGAGTAGGAACAAAAGGTAGTTTGCTGGTATCTAAGAAAACTGTTTCGTATACATGGACAGGCAAGTGAAAAATGTACCTAATTGTCCAATAGAAGTTCATAAATGTACCTAAGACGCCATAGTAAATTTTGAAAAACTGACGTTTCAAAGGTCGACAGGTTGCTGAATCAAAGAGACGCAGAACTATTACTCGAAACATTGGATTTTAAAACTCAGGGCATCACCTTCCACAGTGTTACGTTCGTAATCACTCCAGTTTAATAAGAACAGAGGATGTGTTATCCGTCTGGTACAACTTTGAACTGACTCCAGACCATGCAAAATAAACGCGCAACCGAAGAAAAAAACAAAATCGACCAGGCACAAACTACTTCCATCGCGACCAATTTGTATCAGTAACAAACAAACTAAAAAAAACCGACTTCATAAGCGCATTTATCAGGTTCAAAGACTTAGACAAATTTTCCTTTTCTACTCGAAAGAAAATTGAGTTGGGCTGAACATTTTGCTCAACTCCCAAGTGTATTGCTCGCTCGGTCTCGCTGAACAAAACCCGACACATCATAAAGGTATAACTAACAAATTAGTCGAAACAAAACTATAGACATTTGCCCAGTTCGTTTCCTTTTTTCTTTCTCTCTTTTGAACTATTACTAATAAGCCTACACATATTCACAGACACATAACCCAAAGAAATCATTTATTGCTGAAGGTCTCTATCGACAAAGAGGATCAATAACTTGATTAATTTGCGTTACGCTTGCAGTTGGGTTCCTACGCTTTAACAAATGGTAAACACCACAGCGTACACTATTGAGTTATGGATGCACACGGGAGGTTGCTAAGCACGAATTACTTCAGACACTCATAAGTGTAACATGGTCTTAACTAAGTTCTTTTAATTCCAACATTTACTTTCAAGGTAAACTCGTTTGTAAATATCCAAAGAAGTAATTAAGGTAATGTATACAGGTAACAGAAAGTGGTAATTAACACTCATTTCTTTAGTTCTTCCAGAGGATTGTCCGCTTTATCTGAAATCAAGTAAAATAATCAACACAGTTCTGGTAAAATATTGAACAATGACAGGGTATCTGTAAATAAACAATAACCTATATCAGGGGCTCCTGCCAACTTCGCTCCCACGGTCTCTCATCTCCTCGACCCCACTTCCCTCTCTACCCCCCTGTACCGAGAGATGAGAGACCCTGGGAACGAGGTTGAGGCTCCTGCGTCTTCTTGGCTTCAAATCTGCTGGCTATTTGACCACACGTTAATATCTGTTTCTGTTCATCTGAAATAGGTGAGAGAATATTTTAAGTTTTGTGTTTGGAATGCATCTCTGTTACCATACGCTGTAATCTCACGAAATCAATCAGCCCTATTAAATTTCCTGTGCAAGAGAAGTACAATGTTTGGGGTTTGTTCCAAGACAAGAGAGGCTCAAATAGTTTATACTCTCGAAAACGAGAATTCCTGATTTCATCGCAGGGTCAATTACCTGCTTTGACCCTTGTTCAATTACGTCGATAATCATATCAGAAGGAGACTGTCTCAATGAGATGATTATTTTCGCGGCTACTGGTTGCATTTTTTGGCCGTTTTACGGCTAACAGTTAACCCCACTGACACCCTGGAATAAATACCGACGAAACCTTGTCCTTGTGGGAGCGCAACTTGAGAGGGTCGCCGAGGCAGGTGAATGTCTTTTAGGGGCCGGGAGGGAGAACTAGACTCGCTTTCCGCCGCTCTCTCGAGTCCGGCCTTTTTCGTCCTTCCCCGTGGGTTCGAAGAGGAGCGCGGGCTCCGGTTCCCGAACAGCGGCATGTAATCGAGCCTGAGGAAGAACGCGTCGCGTTACAGGACCAAAAGAACAGCTGCGACGGCGCCTATCAAAGTTGAACCCACGGATCAGAATAAAATTCTTGGTCGATGCCTGATTATTAAGCTATTCTAAAATTTATTTTCAGCACGGTTTCATCATGGAATCTACATCTGATGGGTTACTATTACATTAGCGAAATCTACTTACATTGGAAAGACGGCAGTTTTTAAAAAAAATTACAGTTTAAAAGTAGTGGTATGTAAGACTAATTACACAAACAAAGCAAAATTCCAAATTTTAAGGTAAAATTGAATTGTAAACTTAACTACGATAGGGTTATTGCCAGTGAGTATGCAGTCGTTTTTCTATCCCTATCTGATGTATATTTCCTATATACTTCCATTTCATAATTCATTTACCCTCTCCGCAAAAATTTCAGTCAAAAGACCTCTTCTTATGAAATTTAATCTGTTTTGTCTGACAACTGTGTAAACGATATTCTTGGCTATAAGGGGTAAGCCGAAGCAGTTGCTGAAAGTAATGTTTCGTGTTAACTTGTAGAGGCGAATCAGTCCCTGCGAGCGAACCATATTTTACCTGTTTAAAGACCACTAATACAGAAATGGATGCAAAGAAGAACGTCCGTGCGAAACCTAGTGAAAAGATCAGCGTAATTTCCGTGGCTATTTCGGTGACTTCCTTGACTCTTGTGATGTTGTTGTTTATGAGGATCGAGTTTGTATACAACAATTCGAAAGCACTGGAAACAAGGCTTGAAAATCGAATTCGACGGATTGACGGTGACCTGAAAGCCAAGTTAAAGAGAATTGTGGAGAAGAGGTTCCCGTTTCAGGAAACTGTACAAACAAGAAAGAGTAAGGGAAGGCCTGATGTTATCTTTGGTAAGTCACTTGTTACACGAAGCTCTGTTCTTAAATCCTTTTAATCAGCGATATTACTTTATCGTACCACAAAGAGATTTTTTTTGCCAGCCTAATTCTCCATTACATCAACATTCAGATTACTCAACGTTTAGCTACAATTCCATTTTCGATAACCATAAAATCAGCTGAAATATCAGTTGTATTTTACATGTTTGTGATCCTGCCTTCTTCCCGTGACATGCACAGATTAAGTTTCCCAAGAGGCCAAACTCAAGTGTCGTTGAGATCTCAATTATTTTCTCTTTTAACCGGCCTTATGCAACAAAGTGCCCCTTAAGGAAATCAACGATGACTTGTTTTCCTCATCATTACACTTTGTGATTGGGGTCATTGAAAACATCTGCTTTCGTATAACGATAGTATTAGGGTGACGTGCATTCGTGCGTCAGGCCACTGAAGAATGCATATTGGATCAAGTGACATTTTGTTGAACTAAATCGCAGTAATGACTCCCACTGTTTTAAATTCCTGAAACACAGCAGTATACATTTTCATTCTCTTAGACTAATGCGTTTGATCCCCGCCAATTTTGGCACCGAGATTTTCACGAACGTAGAATTTGAAATATTTCCGAGGAACAGGACGCAATGCGCGATGCGCGATGTTCAATGTCCTTGCTTAACATGATCTCTCAGCTGAAATGTCTCAAGACTGAAGGCAGCCTTGGACAGCCCTCGGGTTATTTTTCGACAAAATGTTTAGAAGTGAAAGGTTCCCTTTATTAATTATTCTGCTCCTCAACTCTGACTGTATTTTAGGTTGAGTTACACAATTTTACGACGATCTCGTGAGCATATGAAAGTTTTTAAATTTTCTTTTTGTCTTTATTTTCTTAGTTCTTCCTCTTCACCGTAAACATCGATTAATAAACGAATACATCGACTCAGCTTCTTCTTTCACACTTTAAAATGCATTTATCCCAAAATAAATGTTTCTTATCGTAACTTCTAAAGGTTTTGAAAGCAAAAAAGGAAGTGTGTCATCAGGCATCCATGATCATCAAAGAGAGAGAAGAAATGTTGCTGCAGGAACAATAACTCTGCAGCAAGTCCGCCAGGAAATCAACAACAAACTCAATGAGTACTGCAATGTCACAAACAACATTTGCCAGACAGGACCTCCAGGTCCTCCAGGTGCCCATGGATATCCAGGCTACAAAGGAGAAAAAGGAGCCCCTGGGAAAATCGGCCCACAAGGCCCTCAAGGTCCTATCGGGGCTCCAGGCGCGAGTGGCAGAAGAGGACCTGTGGGACCTCAAGGAGTAAAAGGCGACAAAGGCGACAAAGGCGATAAAGGGTCCGTTGGAGCAACCGGTATTAGAGGAGAGACTGGATCAAAGGGTAATCCAGGACAAAAAGGATCTATTGGCTTAAAAGGAAACAAAGGCAGCAGAGGATTGGTTGGTATTCAGGGACCAAAAGGAGAATGTATTGTTCCACCGAAGATCAGTGTGTATCCAGTATCTCAGGAAGTCTTTGTGAACGAGCCAGCAATATTTTACTGTTGGGTTCAAGGCCATCTGTCGTCCAAGATAACATGGCGTAAGCTTGGTGGAACTCTATCTGGTGCTACTGTGGAAGATGGAGCACTTCGAATCAAAAGCGTGCAAAGGTCACATATTGGATCGTACATATGTACAGCTCACTTTGGTCTGGGAATGTTCAGAATCATAAGCAGATTGCAAGTAAAAGGTAGAATCTTCTTCTTTTGAGCCATTTCTGTATTTAATTTCCGTTGATCAAAAAGTCTGCGGATAATTTAAGTGGCACAGTTACTCGATTTGTCAAACTTGCAAGACAAAAAGTAAAGTTGGAAAGAGTGTAATGGTACCTTAACCGAAAACTACATTGAATATGAGTGAAAAAGGACAACCTTTAGTTGAACTCATACACCCACGAATGTGAGACACAGAACGACACATAGCTGCTTGACACAGCTTCGAGAAGTTTCTAATCGTGTTCATATTTTGTACTGGAAGACACAGGACAATAACCGAAGAGGTTTATTTCATTATTTCAGTAATCCTAGGCAAATAAAGTAAGATTTTCCAGAAAATCCTGAGTCTCCTTGTCAGTGACGGTTCTGGCGTAACGTTCTTCGTAAAAAGCCCCGAAACCACAGTTGCATTTAATTTTATGAACTATGTCAAGTCTTCTAAGATTGGGTGTTTCTGCCCATGATTACCTTAAATCTAAAACACATTGTCCCTATTTAGGAACTTTAGTGCATCATACTTGACAATTTTCTTTCCATTCAGAACTACCAAAATTTACCAACAAGCCCCCGGAGGTTATCCGTGGCCTGGGAACTAATCTGAGGCTCTGCTGTGCTGCCTCAGGCTCTCCTCGTCCCAAAGTCGAATGGTCGCGGGCTCAAAAGTCTTCTGCCCTTTTTCCGGTTTCTCAGGAAGCGGGATGTCTGGTTGTTAATACAGCTAAGGAGAATGTTGAAGGAGAGTACATCTGTCGGGCAACAAACAGCTTGGGCTCGGCAGAGACAGCGACCACTGTGATTGCAACGAGATCGATTGGTATCATTCATCAGTTTTCCTTTTACTATACTGTTTAGAGAGCATTTTACGTCAGATATCTTAAAACTTGTCTTCAAAGCTCGATATGTCTCTTAAACGGATCCAGTCCTAAAAAAAAAACAAACGTAATTGAAGTTGTTTTGTTTTTCCTTTCTGTCCCTGAAAAGCACTCGTAAATGATCCGCGACTGAATCCAGGGAGTGGAAACATAATTTGTGGGATCGACGGACAGAAAAATTACAATAGTTAGCTCGGGAGGAGCATACCAAAATTTTTATTGAGATGGTCACAATCTTATAGTCATAAACACAGCGGTTAAACGTCGAGAATGCGCAAATTAATTAATTTTGGCAGACTGCAAATTAGTTTCCCGCTCAGACTTTCAATCAAAATATAGAGGCTACCTCTGTCACACCAAATTTATGCAAAAAACAAAATCAAGAACAAGAATTTAAGTGGTGTAAAGGCAAAACCTACGCTAAGATCGCACAACTACTATCCTATAAAAGCTCTGATATGATGAATATATGAGGTTGATCTATTTTCAGCTGCGGTTATAGATACGTATGATGCACGATCCTCGCAGTAGAAAGCGCTATTTATGCAATAGCGAAAATCAGACCTGAAAAAAATCAGGCCTGTACGGGATTCGAACCACTGACCTTTGCGATACCAGTGCAGCGCTCTACCAGTTGAGCTAACAAGCCAACTGGGAGCAGAGGTCAGTGGTTCGTACAGGCCTGATTTTTTACAGGTCTGATTTTCGCTATAGCATAAATAGCGCTTTCTACTGCGAGGATCGTGCATCATACGTATATAAAAGTTCTCTGGATCATTTTCAACAAGTCTCAAATTTTGTCTTCCCTATTAAGGTTTGGGACTATCAGTAATACTAGCAAGTAATGACAATCACCTGGACACCCTAAGCAGTTGGCTTAGGTCAGTTGAACGAAGCCAGTCCTCTCAATGGAAGCGCTGTTGGCGAGCATCAGTGGATGGCTGGACTGCCTCAACCTTCCACTCATTGTGTGATAACAAAGGGCCAACAGTGACCATTATCCGTGTGGGAAGATACATCTTTGGTGGATACACCAACAGTTCATGGACCTCGCGTGAGTGAATCATCGATCGCTTTCATTTTCCTTTCTCCCTCCGCCGAGAAAGATGTCTATATTTAACTTATGAAATTGCACGCCGTTAATTATTGTTCGGGAACTCACGAAAGGGACTTTTATTTAAAAGTCCCTCTTCTGAAATAACTTGAACCCGGAGATAGATTTTGTTAAAGATTTCCTGTTGTCTGATTATCTTATTGGAATTGTTCTATTTTGACAAAAGATCGTGCCCGATTAGATACAACTGTTCCCTGTATTTACGCAACAATTCCTTCAGTTGTAGGAATGGCTCCAATCATCCGTGCTGTAGAATTTTCTGTTCTATAGCTCTTTGTTTTACCGTGGTTGTTACCTAAAAGTACGTTTCTTGTTCGTTTTAAATGCTTCTATGGCCTACCATCACAAATATTCACTTTCATCTCTCATACTGAGATAGTTCGTAATTCTTTTTTACCATTTTGTTTATTAGCTTCTAGTTGTAAATACCAATACAGTTCAAGCGCCTTTTTGTTTTCATTGGTTAACAAGCCAGACTGGGGACCAGTGAAACTGCCTCAAACAGGAAAGTATAGTTCTCGTCGTTACTCCTTTTACAGTTGTTCTAGCTATGGACCCATATTTGGTGGAGGACACGATATTCACATTGCCCGCTACGCCTCATCCAACACAAATTCTTACTCAGACCTTGGACACACCTACAGTCCACTATTTGGCCACAGTTATCGCAGCTCCTTCACCCAATCATTCCTGGCAGGAAGTTACAAATTTCAACCTGATGAAGTTGAAGTGTTTTATGAAACCACTTGAAACAAACGAACTGAAGTAACGGTGATATTCTAAATTCCCTATTCACTGACAATCGAGGCAGTCGTTTATGCCTCTGTTAAGGCTTCAAAGATAAAAGCTTAAAGAGATTTTTATGTAACAGCACTATACTGTCCAAATTATACGAAAATTATTGAGCAGAATGACATTATGATCAACTTGCGGATAAACCGTGTAGAATATCATTCGATTACGTAGTGATTGTACTGAAAGCTAATGATCTTGTGATTACAAAAACAACTTGAAGCCGTTATCATCAAAAAGTCCTTCCTCATTTTAACGATCGGTGCGCCATCTTTAATTAGATGTATACCCTCCCCATACTCCGATGACCATGAACACCACCAAATTTGCATATCGAGTCCCCCACATTACTCGTCCCATGATTCACATGTCACCGAGTAAAGGAGGACTTTAAGTTTGTCTCTACTTTTCGACTAGAATATAATGAAGTTGTATGGTCGAGTAACGAGTTAAGACTGGGTTAATGAATTTTTGTTCTAAATTATTTATGGTTGCGATCAATGCAAGAGAAAATCAACTGTTGATATTCTTTTGTTTGTATTGTAGTAAGTATATTAATCAGTAGTTTCACTAGCAACCTTTGTGGCTTCCTATGGTGTTGATGTGTGGGATCCCACGAAAATGGGTTTCCACTCCACTGATGAGCAATCTCGTAATCACTGGGTAAAAAGGAAAGAAGTGTATGCGAGGGTGGGGATGTGTCAGTAAAATGAACGTAAAAGTTAGTTTTTAAAATTGAGGAAGCGATTTCTGTAACAATTTATACAACAATGTCTTATTTCGGATTAAACTGTGTCGCTGGACCGAAACCGAAATTGCTCGCTAAAAAATTGGCCAAATTAAACAAGCCTTACTATACTTCTCTTCCATATCAAGGTTTGGAGGAATCCGTAATATTGATGAACCATGGTCATCACCTGCTCCATTGAGGTTTTGGTTAGGATCTGTTGAGCAGACCCAGTCTTCTTTCTGGCAGCGCTGTTGGCGAGCATCAGTGAATGGTTGGGCTGCCTCTATCTTCCACTCGAGGTGTGACAACAAAGGGCGGACAGTGACCATTGTCCGTGTGGGAAAATACATCTTTGGCGGATACATCAGCACATCAGGGAGTGAGTGAATCATCGATCGCTTACACTTTCCTTTTCATTTCCAGTGAAAAATGTGTCTTTATTTTAACATATGAAACTACTCGCTGTTAATTATTTTCCAGAACTCGTGTAATCGACTTCTATTTAAAAAGTCTGGATAAATCAACAAAGTTGAAATGGTAAATTGGCCACCGTAACGATTACAAAAGCTGACGTTTCGAGCGTTAGCCCTTCGTCGGAGCGAATAGAGGAATTGTGGGTTGTGTGTGCTTTTAAAGGCAGAAAATGGAGCTACGTTATTGGTGGGAACATGGCAAAGAGAAATGTTTTCTTACGCCTCGTCCAACACAAGTTCTAGCTCAAACCTTGGATTCACCTACAGTCCACCATCTGTCTACAGTTTATGCAGTCCCTTCACCCAGTCATTCTTGGCAAGAAGTCACTCTTTTCGACCTGATGAAATTGAAGTGTTTGATGAAACTACTCAAAACAAACGAACTGAAGTAACGGTGATATTCTAAATTTCTATTTACTGACATTTAAGGTAGACATTTCTGTCTGGGCTAAGACTTCAAAGATAAAGCTTGGACAGATATTTATGTAACAGCACTATCCTATCCAAATTATACGAAAATTATTGATCAAAGTGGCACTATGGTTAACTTGCGGATAAACCGTGCAGAATATCATTGGATTATTTAGTGATCGTACCAAAAATTAATATCCCACTGATTACAAAAACAAAATGAAGCCGTTTTCACCACAAAGTCCTTCCCCAATTTAACGATCGGTGCGCCATCTTTAACTAGATGCATACCCTCCCTGACTCCTACAGCCGTGCTAACACCACGAAATTCGCATAGCAAGTCCCCCACATTACTCGTCCCATGATTCGCATGTCACCGAGTACAGGAGGGCTTTTAGCTTGTGTCTACTCTTTTATTAAAATATAATGAAGTTGTATGGTCCAGTAATGAGTAAAGATTGGTTTATTGAAGTTTTGGTTTTAATGTTTGATGGTTGTGTTCAATGCAAGAGAAAATCAACTGTTGATATTATCTTGGTTCAATGTCATACAGTTGGATAGATATTTAACAATTACTAACCTCCAGGTGCGAGACACAGTTTATAACCGTAAGAAACAATTAAATTAAACGGAAATATGTCACCTTGTAAAGCCTGATAATAAGATTGTGAGATAATTTTCTTCCACAGGCAAGAACGGTAAACTCCAAGTGGAACCGTTAATTTTGGCAACTTCTCAAAAAGTGTTCTAAGCTTATGCCAACATCGGAGTAGGAACAAGAGGTAGTTTGCTTGTCTCTAAGAAAACTGTTTCGTATACATGGACAGGCAAGTGAGAAATGTAGCTGATTATCCAATAGAAGTTTATAAATGTACCTAAGACGCCATAGTGAATTTTAAAAAACTGACGTTTTAAAGGTCGACAGGTTGCTGAATCAAAGAGACGCAGAACTATTACTCGAAACATTGGCTTTTAAAATTCAGGGCATTCACCTTCCACAGTTTTACGTTCGTAGTCACTCCAGTTTAATAAGAACAGAGGATGTGTTATCCGTCTGGTAGAACTTTCAACTGACTCCAGACTATGCAAAATAAACGCGCAACCGAAGAAAAATACAAAATCGACCAGGCACAAATTACTTCCATCGCGACCAAGTTATATCAGTAACAAACAAACTAAAAAAAACCGACTTGATAAGCGCATTTATTAGGTTCAAAGACATAGACAAATTTTCCTTTTCTAGTCGAAAGAAAATTGAGTTGGGCTGAACATTTTGCTCAACTCCCAAGTGTATTGCTCGCTCGGTCTCGCTGGACAAAACCCGACAGATCATAAAGGTAGAACTATCAAATTCGGATGACATTAGATATTGTTAGACATTTAAGAATAAATATTAGAGAGAAAAATACACAACGTTTCGATGACTCCAGGTCATCGTTCTCAAGTGAGAAGAGAATAAAAATGAATAATTAATTTATACCGTACGGTACCGTATATCGTATACCGTATAAGCTCTTTTAATTCATACCGTATATCATTCTCACTTGAGAATGATGACATGGAGTCATCGAAACGTTGTGTATTTTTCTCGCTACTATTTATTCTTAACTAACTAACAAATTAGTGTAATAGAAAAATCCGAGCCCCAGATGGGACTTGAACCCACGACCCTCCGAGATCTAGTCGGATGCTCTAACCACTGAGCTACTGGAGACTACCGTGAGCAAGGGTCAACTTATTACACTAAAAATTGTTTCATCTTTACAAACTAACAAATTAGTCGAAAAGAAAACTATAGACATTTCCCCAGTTCGTTTCCTATTTCTTTCTCTCTTTTGAACTATTACTAATAAGCCTTCACATGTTCACAGATACACATAACCCAAAGAAATCATTTATTGCTAAAGATCTCTATCGACAAAGAGGATTAATAACTTGATTGATTTGCGTTACGCTTACAGTTGGGTTCCTAACCTTTCTCTTTAGTAGAAGAAGGGAAGTTACATATCTATCAGATTTCCGAGAAATTACTCCAGACACTCATAAGTCTAACATGGTCTTAACTAAGCTCTTTTAGTTCAAAAATTTACTTTCAAGGTAAACTCGTTTGTAAATATCCAAAGAATTAATTAAGGTAATGTATAGAGGTAACAGAAAGCGGTAATTAACACTCATTTCTTTCTCATATGAAACGTATTTCATATGTTTGTTGTTTGACTCATTTCTTTAATTCTTCCAGAGGATAGTCCGCTTTATCTGAAAACAAGTAAAAATAATCAACACAGTTCTGGTAAAATATTGAACAATGATAGGGTACCTGTAAATAAACAATAACCTCTATCAAGGGCTCCTGCCAACCTCGTTCCCACGGTCTCTTATCTCCTCGAAACCCCTTCCCTCTCTACCCCCCTGTAGCGAGAGATGAGAGACCCTGGGAACGAGGTTGAGGCTCCTGCGTCTACTTGGCTTCAAATCTGCTGGCTATTTGACCACACGTTAATATCTCTTTCTGTTCATCTGAAATAGGTGAGAGAATACTTTAAGTTTTGTGTTCTGAATGCATCTCTGTTATCATACGCTACACTGTAATCTCACGAAATCAATCAGCCCTATTAAATTTCCTGTGAAAGAGAAGTACAATGTTTGGGGGGTTTGTTCCAAGACAAGAGAGGCTCAAATAATTTATACTCTCGAAAACGAGAATTTCTGATTTCATCGCAGGGTCAACTACCCGCTTTGACCCTTGTTCAATTCCGTCGATAATCATATCAGAAGGAGACGGTCTCAATGAGGTGATTATTTTCGCGGCTACTGGTTGCATTTTTTGGCTTTTTACGGCTAACAGTTAATCCCACTGACACCCTGCAATAAATACCGACGAAACATTGTTCTTGTGGGAGCGCAACTGGAGAGGGTCGCCGAGGCAGGTGAATGTCTTTTAGGGGCCCGGAGGGAGAACTAGACTCACTTTCCGCTGCTCTCTCGAGTCCGGCCTTTTTCGTGGGTTCGGTGAGAAGCGCGTAGGTTCAAGGAGGAGCGCGGGCTCCGGTTACCGAACAGCGGCAGGTAATCGAGCCTGAGGGAGAACGCGTCGCGTTACAGGACCAAAAGAACAGCTGCGACGGCACCTATTAAAGTTGAACCCACGGATCAGAATAACATTCTTGGTCGATGCCTGATTATTCAGCTATTCTAAAATTTATTTTCAGCACGGTTTCATCATGGAATCTACATCTGATGGGTTACTATTACATTAGCGAAATCTACTTACATTGGAAAGACGGCAGTTTTTAAAAAAAATTACTGTTTAAAAGTAGTGGTATGTAAGACTAATTACACAAACAAAGCAAAATTCCAAATTTTAAGGTAAAATTGAATTGTAAACTTAACTGCGATAGGGTTATTGCCAGTGAGTATGCAGTCGTTTTTCTATCCCTTTCTGATGTATATTTTCTATATACTTCCATTTCATAATTTATTTACCCTCTCCGAAAAAGTTTCCATCAAAAGACCTCTTCTTATGAAACTGTTTTGTCTGACAACTATGTAAATGATATTCTTGGCTATAAGGGGTAAGCTGAAGCAGTTGCTGAAAGTAATGTTTCGTGTTAACTTACGGAGGCGAATCAGTCCCTGCGAGCGAACCATATTTTACCTGTTTAAAGACCACTAATACAGAAATGGATGCAAAGAAGAACGTCTGTGCGAAACCAAGTGAAAAGATCAGCGGAATTTCCGTGGCTATTTCGGTGACTTCCTTGACTCTTGTGATGTTGCTGTTTATGAGGATCGAGTTTGTATACAAGAATTCGAAAGCGCTGGAAACAAGGCTTGAAAATCGAATTCAGCGGATTGACGATGACTTGAAAGCCAAGTTAAAGAGAATTGTGGAGAAGAGGTTACCGTTTCAGGAAACTGTACAAACAAGAAAGAGTAAGGGAAATCCTGATGTTATCTTTGGTAAGTCACTTGTTACACGAAGCTCTGTCCTTAAACCCTTTAATAAGCGACATTACTTTATCGTACCACAAAGAGATTTTTTTTGCCAGTCTAACTCTCCATTACAGCAACATGCAGATTACTCAACTTTTAGCTACAATTCCATTTTCGATAACCATAAAATTAGACACAGCCGAAATATCAGTTAAGTTGTATTTTACATGTTTGTTACCCTGCCTTCTTCCCGTGATATACACAGATTAAGTTTCCCAAGAGGCCAAAATCAGGTGTCGTTGAGATCTCAATTATTTTCTCTTTTAACCAGCCTTATGCAACAAAGTGCCCCTTAAGGAAATCAACGATGACTTGTTTTCCTCATCATTACACTTTGCGATTGGGGTCATTGAAAACATCTGCTTTCGTATAACGATAGTATTAGGGTGACGTGCATTCTTGCGTCAGGCCACTGAAGAATGCATATTGGATCAAGTGACATTTTGTTGAACTAAATCGCAGTAATGACTCCCACTGTTTTAAATTCCTGAAACACAGCAGTATACATTTTCATTCTCTTAGACTAATGCGTTTGATCCCGTCAATTTTTGGCACCGAGATTTTCACGAACGTAGAATTTGAAATATTTCCGAGGGACAGGACGCAATGCGCGATGCGCGATGTTCAATGTCCTTGCTTCACATGATCTCTCAGCTGAAATGTCTCAAGACTGAAGGCAGCCTTGGACAGCCCTCGGGTTATTTTTGGACAAAATGTTTAAAAGTGAAAGGTTCCCTTTATTAATTATTCTGCTCCTCAACTCTGTTGAGTTACACAATTTTACAACGATCTCGTGACCCTAAGAAAGTTTTTAAATTTTCTTTTTTGTCTTTATTTTCTTATTTCTTCCTCTTCACCGTAAACATTGATTGTTAAACGAATACATCAACTCACCTTCTTCTTTCACACTTTAAAATGCATTTATCCCAAAAGAAATGTTTCTTATCGTAACTTCTAAAGGTTTTGAAAGTAAAGAAGGAAGTGTGTTATCAGGCATCCATGATCATCAAAGAGAGAGAAGAAATGTTGCTGCAGGAACAATAACTCTGCAGCAAGTCCGCCAGGAAATCAACAACAAACTCAATGAGTACTGCAATGTCACAAACAACATTTGCCAGACAGGACCTCCAGGTCCTCCAGGTGCCCATGGGTATCCAGGCTACAAAGGAGAAAAAGGAGCCCCTGGGAAAATCGGCCCTTTTTTTTTGGTGTTCCTTTTCTTTTCGGTAACGCCACAAGCCAGCAAACGAATATGATAAGCTTTCTCGCGCCTTCTTTACCTCAGACATTTAAAAATCCTTTTAACAAGCTTGTTGTGTGTAGTGACTTGATATGCCTTCTTTTTTCAGAGCCGCCTAAATTTTCCAACAGGCCACCTCCAATGGTCAATACAGTGCCAGGAGCTAATGTAACCCTCTGCTGCGAGGCCTCAGGTTTTCCTAGTCCAAAAGTTGAATGGTTGTGGACTCAAAAGACTTCCGACTCATTCACGCTTTCTCAGGAAGCTGGATGTCTCTTAGCTAACGCGATTAAAGAGAACGTTGAGGAAGATTTCATCTGCAGGGCTTCAAATAGCTTTGGATTGGCTGAGACAACAACCACGGTGTTAATAGCTAGAATAGGAGGTAATGCTCATTGGTTACTTTCTCTGGTCACGAGGAGCTTGACAGAGAATATTAAATGAGATTTTTATCGCTTTTCTTGATAATGAAAGGTGTATAATAGACGGCTCCAGCGTTACAGATATCGCAAAATAAAAATCCATTTCGTTTGACCCAAATTGTTTTCCGGCATCAAGGAACTACAGTAGATCGCTTATAAATTGGGCAATTAGAACAACCCTTTCTTTTTTTCTCTTCCGTATCAAGGTTTGGAGCAATCAGCAATACTAGCAAACAAATATCTCTACCTGCGCACTTTGCGTTTTTGGTTAAGATCTGTTAGGCAGAGCAAATCTTCTTACTGGAAGCGCTGTTGGCGAGCATCTGTGGATGATTGGGCGGCCTCTACCTTCCACTCATTGTGTGACAACAAAGGGCCGACGGTGACCATTATCCGTGTCGGGAGATACATTTTTGGTGGATACACTAGGACTCCATGGACCTCGCGTGAGTAAATCATCGATCGCTTTCATTTTCCTTTCCCTCTCCGCCGAGAAAGATGTCTATATTTAACTTATGAAACTGCACGCCGTCAATTATTGTTCGGGAACACGCGAAAGGAACTTTTATTTAAAAGTCCCTCTTCTGAAATAACTTCAACCCGGAGATAGATTTTGTTAAAGATTTCCTGTTGTCTGATTATCTTATTAGAATTGTTTTATTTTGACAAAAGATCATGCCCGATTAGATACAACTGTTCCCTGTATTTACGCAACAATTCCTTCAGTTGTAGGAATGGCTCCAATCATCCGTACTGTAGAATTTTCTGTTCTATAGCTCTTTGTTTTACCGTGGTTGTTATCTAAAAGTACGTTTCTTGTTCGTTTAAATGCTTGTAGGGCCTACCATCACAAATATTCACTTTCATCTCTCATACTGAAATAGTTCGTAATCCTTTCTTACCATTTTGTCTATTAGCTTCCAGTTGTAAATACCAATACAGTTCAAGCGCCTTTTTGTTCTCATTGTTTAACAAGCCAGGCTGGAGACCAGTGAAACTGACCCAACAAGGGAAGTATAGTTATCAGACGAAACATTCCATATACAGTTGTTCCAACTCTGGACCCAGATTTGGTGGAGGACACGATTTTTACATTGCCGACTACGCCTCATCCAATACACGTTCCCTGACAAACCTTGGATACACCTACAGTCCACCATCCGGCCACAGTTATGGCAGCTCCTTCGCCCGATCATTCCTGGCAGGAAGTTACAACTTTCAACCTGATGAAGTTGAAGTGTTTTATGAAACTACTTGAAACAAACGAACTGAAGTAACGGTGATATTCTAAATTCCCTATTCACTGACAATCGAGTCAGACGTTTATGCCTCTGTTAAGGCCTCAAAGATAAAAGCTTAAAGAGATTTAAATGTAACAGCACTATACTGTCCAAATTATACGAAAATTATTGAGCAGAATAACATCATGGTCAACTTGCGGATAAACCGTGTAGAATATCATTTGATTACACAGTGATTGTACTAAAAACTTATGATCCTCTGATTAAAAAAAATAAAATGAAGCCGTGATCACCACCAATTTGACGATTGGTGCGCCATCTTTTACTGGATGCATACCCTCCCCAGACTCCTATAGCCGTGCTAACACCACCAAATTTGCATAGCGAGTCCCCCACATCACTCGTCCCATGATTCGCATGTCACCTAGTAAAGGAGGGCTTTAAGTTTGTGTGTACTTTTCTATTAGAATGTAATGAGGTTGTATGGTCGAGTAATGATAAAGATTGGTTTATGGAAGTTTTGGTTTTAATGTTTGATGGTTGTGTTTAATGCTAGAGAAAATCAACTGTTGATATTTTCTTGGTTCTATGTGATGCAATTGGATAGATGTTTAACCATTGCTACCTTCCAGGTGCGAGACGCAATTTATAACCTTGGGAAACAATTGAATTGAAAGGGAAAATATCACCTTGTAAAGCCTGATAATAAGTTTGTGAGATAAGTTTTTCCACAGGCAAGGAAAGTAAACTCAACTGGGACCGTTAATTTGGGCAACTTCTCCGAAAAAGCTTCTACGCTTTTGCCAACACGAGTAGAAATAAAAGGTAGTTTGCTAGTTTCTAAGAAAACTGTCTCGTGTGCATGGACAGGCAAGTGAAAATTGTAGCTCATTATCCAGTAGGAGTTGATAAATGTACATAAGACGCCATATGAATTTTGAAAAACTGACATTTTCGAGGTCGACGGTCGCTGAATTAAAGAGACGCCTCCCGGTTAGCTTAATTGGTTAAGCGCCGGGCTCTTGTGCGGGAGGTCGAGGGTTCGAGCCCTGGCCGGACCAACACTCAGGGTCTTAATATAATTGAGGAGAATATGCTGCCTTTCTATAACATCGGTCAAGAAATGCTTAGATATTGTAGTCTTCTCGGATAGAGACGAATAAATGTCTCCTGCATCTATTAATGTGCATGTGGAGTGAAAGGGGGTTAACTCCTTCACCATTAATTTTCTCTTAATGTTTTTGTTCCTTTTATTTGTTCAAAAGAAGTTTAACAATTAAGAGTGCTTGGTGTGTAAGAGTCAAACAATTTGAGAAATGAATATTTTCAACCCCCTCCCCTTAAATTTTGTATGCATTTTGGTACCCAACGGATGCATTAAAATCCTCCTTAACAAGGTTGTAACATTGTGTTGCCATGGTAACAATGGATGATTGTTCTCGGCGGAAGGCCTGACTTACAAGGAAAAATTTTGCCTATAAAGTGTAAATGTAAATCTCTTAAGTCCATTGAAACGCTCCAACTTAATACCTACAGCATACTGAGTGACATTTATCATCTTAATTGTTTCATGAGCTTAACATAAACAAAATAATGGATGATTTATCAAGGTACACGTTCGGCCATTTTGGCTGCAGGGTAAAACGAATATTATATTTTTAGAAATATTTCAACTTTTTTACACCGGATAAGCTTGCCTAAAAAGTAAAAGCTTTCGGTTAGACTTCAAGGCTTAATCACTTACTAACCTCACCTAAAGCGGTGAGGTTACACGATGTGTGAGTTGTGTCGGGGCTAGAGGTCTAGCCGAAATCTTTTACTTTTTAGGCAAGCTTATCTGATGTACAAAAGTTTAAATTTTTCTATTCTGATTCTTCCCCGGATGGATAAAATTCCTATATTCTATCATATTTTTCTTAATTTCTCCAAAAGTACACCGGTCCTGAACTGAGACTTAGACCCGGTTGAGACGTTGATCTTTTCATGAGCCGAACTAAATTCCTTGAATTAAGTAAATGAAAAGATCGGCGTCTGAATCAATTTGGAACGGCTGTTTCAATTTGGAACGGCTCACCCGTTCTTCTCGCCTGGCTCAATCGAGAATTTCGCCTTTGGAACGCCTTTGGAACGGCTTTGATTCAGACGCCGTACCTTTTATGTGCCAATCCTAATGCATAAATTATTATAATGTCTTTGCACGCCGTTTGACTGCTTTTACTTGAACTGTATTTGAAATGCCCATAAAGAACGGCGTCTGAATGAACAGGCGTACTTTTGTTAATTTGGGTCGCTTCAAATTCAAATTGAGTTCGGCTCACGAAAAGTTCGGCGTCTGAACCGGGCCTTACCTCCAACTTAGTACTAATGTTCTACTTGCTAAATCTGCAAATTATCTTCGGGCCAGTCGCTAATTTTTGTAAGCACAGTTCACGAACTGACCTCAAGAATCGATTGTTGAATAATTAACTTGGAGTAAGTGAATCATCGATCACTTTCACTCTCCTTTTCCTTTCCACAGAGAAATGTGTCTATTTTTAACATATTAAACTGCTCGCCGCTAACTATTTTCCAGAGCTCGTGTGATTGACTTCTATTTGAAAAGGTCTTTCCGCTGAAACAACTTGAACCTGAAAAGAGATTTTGTCAACACGGTTTCCTGTTGTCGGCTCACGAAAAGTTCGGCGTCTGAACCGGGCCTTACCTCCAACTCAGTACTAATGTTCTACTTGCTAAATCTGCAAATTATCTGCGGACTGGTCCGCTGCTACTTTTTGTAAGCACAGTTCACGACCTGACCTCAAGAATCGATTGTTGAATAATTAACTTGGAGTAAGTGAATCATCGATCACTTTCACTCTCTTTTTCCTCTCCACTGAAAAATGTATCTATGAAACTGCTCGCCGCTGACTATTTTCCAGAACTCGTGTAATTGACTTCTATTTGAAAAGGTCTTTCCTCTGAGACAACTTGAACCTGAGAAGAGATTTTGTTAAAAGTTTCCTGTTGTCTGATGATCTGATTGGAATATTTTTGTCTCGACAAGAGATCATGCTTGATTAGAAAAAGCTTTTCCTTGGATTTACACAAAAATTCCTTAACTCGTAGGAATGGTTAAAATCATCCTGGTGGTAGAACTACCTATTCGATAACTCTTTGTTTTTGAGTACGTTTCATGCTCGTTTTAAGTGCTTCTGTGGCCTTGTGTTACAAATATTCAACTTTACGTCTCATACTGAAATAGTTTGTAATTCTTTTTTAACCATTTTGCTTATAAGCTTCCAATTGTAGATACCAATACAGTTCAAGCGCCTTTTTGTTCTCATTGGTTAACAAGCCAGGCTGGGGACCAGTAAAACTGTCTCACACAGGAAAGTATAGTTCTGGTCGCTACTCCACATACAGTTGTTCTAGCTATGAACCCACATTTGGTGTAGGACACGATCTTCACATTGTCAACTACGCCTCATCCAACACAAATTCTAACTCAAACCTTGGATTCACCTACAGTCCACCATCTGTCTACAGTTTTTGCAGTCCCTTCACCCAATCATTCTTGGCAGGAAGTCACTAGCTCTTTGCGACGTGATAAAAGTGTTTTATGAAACTACTCAAAACAAACGGACTGAAGTAACGGTAATATTCTAAATTCCTATTTACTGACAATCGAGGCAGACGTTTCTGTCTGGGCTAAGACTTCAAAGATAAAGCTTGGACAGATATTTATGTAACGGCACTATACTATCCAAATTATACGAAAATTATTGATCAAAGTGACACTATGGTTAACTTGCGGATAAACCGTGCAGAATATCATTGGATTGTTCAGTGATCGTACCAAAAATAAATATTCCACTGATTACAAAGACAAAATGAAGCCGTTTTCACCACAAAGTCCTTCCTCAATTTAACGATCGATGCGCCGTCTTTAACTAGATGCATACCGTCCCCTGACTCCAACAGCCGTGCTAACACCACGAAATTTGTATAGCGAGTCCCCCACATTACTCGTCCCATGATTCGCATGTCACCGAGTAAAGGAGGCTTTAACTTTGCGTGAACTATTTTATTAAAATATAATAAAGTTGCATGGTCGAGTAATGAGTAAAGATTGGTCTATTGAAGTTTTGGTTTTAATGTTCGATGGTTGTGTTGAATGCAAGAAAATCGACTGTTGATATTATCTTGGCTCAATGTCATACAGTTGGATACATATTTAACAATTACCAACCTCCAGCTGCGAGACACAGTTTATAACCGTAGGAAACAATTAAATTAAACGGAAATATGTCACCTTGTAGAGCCTGATAATAAGGTTGTGAGATAATTTTTTTCCACAGGCAAGAACGGTAAACTCCAACTGGAACTGTTAATTTGGTCAAATTCTCAAAAAAGTGTTCTACGCTTGTGCTAACACGAGTCAAAATAAAAGGTAGTTTGCTGGTTTCTAAGAAAACTGTTTCGTATACATGGACAGGCAAGTGAAAAATGTAGCTCATTGTCCAATAGAAGTTCATAAATGTACCTAAGACGCTTGAGTGAATTTTGAAAAACTGATGTTTCAAAGGTCGACGGGTTGCTGAATCAAAGAGACGCAGAACTATTACTCGAAACATTGGCTTTTAAAACTCAGGGCATTCACCTTCCACAGTGTTGCGTTCGTAATCACTCCAGTTTAATAAGAACGGAGGATGTGTTATCCGTCTGGTACAACTTTCAACTGACTCCAGACCATGCAAAATAAACGCGCAACCGAAGAAAAATACAAAACCGACCAGGCACAAACTACTTCCACCGCGACCAATTTACATCAATAACAAACAAACTAAAAAAAAATCCGACTTGATAAGCGCATTTCTCAGGTTTAATGGCTTAGGCAAATTTTCCTTTTCTAGTCGAAAGAAAATAGAGTTGGGCTGAACATTTTGCTCAACTCCCAAGCGTATTGCTCGCTCGGTCTCGCTGTACAAAACCCGACACATCCTAAAGGTATAACTAACAAATTATTCGAAAAAAAACTATAGACATTTGCCCAGTTCGTTTCCTTTTTCTCTCTCTCTCTTTTGAACTATTACTAATAAGCCTTCATATATTCACAGACACACATAACCCACAGAAATCGTTTATTGCCGAAGGTCTCTATCGACAAAGAAGGTTAATAACTTGATTAATTTGCGTTACGCTTACAGTTGGGTTCCTAACCTTTCTCTTTAGTAGAACAAGGGAAGTTATATATCTATCAGATTTCCGATAAATTACTCCAGACACTCATAAGTCTAACATGGCCTTAACTAAGTTCTCTTAATTCAAAAATTTACTTTCAAGGTCAACTCGTCTGTAAGTATCCAAAGAAGTAATTAAGGTAATGTATAGAGGTAACAGAAAGCGGTAATTAACACTCATTTCTTTAGTTCTTCCAGAGGATAGTCCGCTTTATCTGAAAACAAGTAAAAATAATCAACACAGTTCTGGGAAAATATTGAACAATGATAGGGTACCTGTAAATAAACAATAACCTTTATCAGGGGCTTCTGCCAACCTCGTTCCCACGGTCTCTTATCTCCTCGACCCCCCTTCCCTCTCTACCCCCCTGTAGCGAGAGATGAGAGACCCTGGGAACGAGGTTGAGGCTCCTGCGTCTACTTGGCTTCAAATCTGCTGGCTATTTGACCACACGTTAATATCTCTTTCTGTTCATATGAAATAGGTGAGAGAATATTTTAAGTTTTGTGTTCTGAATGCATCTCTGTTCTCATACGCTACGCTGTAATCTCACGAAATCAATCAGCCCTATTAAATTTCCTGTGAAAGAGAAGTACAATGTTTCGGGGTTTGTTCCAAGACAACAGAGGCTCAAATAGTTTATACTCTCGAAAACGAGAATTTCTGATTTCATCGCAGGGTCCATTACCTCCTTTGACCCTTGTTCAATTCCGTCGATAATCATATCAAAAGGAGACGGTCTCAATGAGGTGATTATTTTCGCGGCTACTGGTTGCATTTTTTGGCTGTTTTACGGCTAACAGTTAATCCCACTGACACCCTGGAATAAATACCGACGAAACATTGTCCTTGCGGGAGCGCAACTGGAGAGGGTCGCCGAGGCAGGTGAATGTCTTTTAGGGGCCCGGAGGGAAAACTAGACTCGCTTTCCGCTGCTCTCTCGAGTCCGGCCTTTTTCGTGGGTTCGGTGAGAAGCGCGTAGGTTCAAGAAGGAGCGCGGGCTCCGGTTCCCGAACAGCGGCAGGTAATCGAGCCTGAGGGAGAACGCGTTACGTTACAGGACCAAAAGAACAGCTGCGACGGCGCCTATCAAAGTTGAACCCACGGATCAGACTAACATTCTTGGTCGATGCCTGATTATTAAGCTATTCTAAAATTTATTTTCAGCACGGTTTCATCGTGGAATCTGCATCTGATGGGTTACTATTACATTAGCGAAATGTACTTACATTGGAGAGACGGCAGTTTTCAAAAAAAATTACAGTTTAAAAGTAGTGGTATGTAAGACTAATTACAAAAACAAAGCAAAATTCCAAATTTTAAGGTAAATTGAATTGTAAATTTAACTGTGATAGGGTTATTGCCAGTGAGTATGCAGTCGTTTTCCTATCCCTATCTGATGTATATTTTCTATATACTTCCATTTCATAATTGATTTACCCTCTCCGAAAAAAATTTCAGGCAAAAGACCTCTTCTTATGAAATTTAATCTGTTTTGTCTGACAACTGTGTAAATGATATTCTTGGCTATAAGGGGTAAGCTGAAGCAGTTGCTGAAAGTAATGTTTCGTGTTAACTTACGGAGGCGAATCAGTCCCTGCGAGCGAACCATATTTTACCTGTTTAAAGACCACTAATACAGAAATGGATGCAAAGAAGAACGTCCGTGCGAAACCTAGTGAAAAGATCAGCGGAATTTCCGTGGCTATTTCGGTGACTTCCTTGACTCTTGTGATGTTGCTGTTTATGAGGATCGAGTTTGTATACAAGAATTCGAAAGCGCTCGAAACAAGGCTTGAAAATCGATTTCAGCGGATTGACGATGACTTGAAAGCCAAGTTAAAGAGAATTGTGGAGAAGAGGTTACCGTTTCAGGAAACTGTACAAAGACGAAAGAGTAAGGGATGGCCTGATGTTATCTTTGGTAAGTCACTTGTTACACGAAGCTCTGTTCTTAAACCCTTTAATCAGCGACATTACTTTATCGTACCACAAAGAGATTTTTTTTGCCAGTCTAACTCTCCATTACAGCAACATGCAGATTACTCAACTTTTAGCTACAATTCCATTTTCGATAACCATAAAATCAGCCGAAATATCAGTTAAGTTGTATTTTACATGTTTGTTATCCTGCCTTCTTGCCGTAACATGCACAGATTAAGTTTCCCAAGAGGCCAAACTCAAGTGTCGTTGAGATCTAAATTATTTTCTCTTTTAACCAGCCTTATGCAACAAAGTGCCCCTTAAGGAAATCAACGATGACTGTTTTCCTCATCATTACACTTTGTGATTGGGGTCATTGAAAACATCTGCTTTCGTATAACGATAGTATTAGGGTGACGTGCATTTGGGCGTCAGGCCACTGAAGAATGCATATCGGATCAAGTGACATTTTGTTGAACTAAATCGCAGTAATGACTCCCACTGTTTTACATTCTGAAACACAGCAGTATACATTTTCATTCTCTTAGACTAATGCGTTTGATCCCCGCCAATTTTTGGCACCGAGATTTTCACGAACGTAGAATTTGAAATATTTCCGAGGAACAGGACGCAATGCGCGATGCGCGATGTTCAATGTCCCTGCTTAACATGATCTCTCAGCTGAAATGTCTCAAGACTGAAGGCAGCCTTGGACAGCCCTCGGGTTATTTTTGGACAAAACGTTTAAAAGTGAAAGGTTCCCTTGATTAATTATTTTGCTCCTCAACTCTGACTGTACTTTAGGTTGAGTTACACAATTTTACGACGATCTTGTGAGCATATGAAAGTTTTTAAATTTTCTTTTTTGTCTTTATTTTCTTAGTTCTTCCTCTTCACCGTAAACATCGATTAATAAACGAATACATCAACTCGGCTTCTTCTTTCACACTTTAAAATGCATTTATCCCAAAATAAACGTTTCTTATCGTAACTTCTAAAGGTTTTGAAAACAAAGAAAGAAGTGTGTCATCAGGCATCCATGATCATCAAAGAGAGAGAAGAAATGTTGCTGCAGGAACAATAACTCTGCAGCAAGTCCGCCAGGAAATCAACAACAAACTCAATGAGTACTGCAATGTCACAAACAACATTTGCCAGACAGGACCTCCAGGTCCTCCAGGTGCCCATGGGTATCCAGGCTACAAAGGAGAAAAAGGAGCCCCTGGCAAAATCGGCCCACAAGGCCCTCAAGGTCCTATCGGGGCTCCAGGCGCGAGTGGCAAAAGAGGACCTGTGGGACCTCAAGGAGTAAAAGGCGACAAAGGCGATAAAGGGTCCGTTGGAGCAACCGGTATTAGAGGAGAGACTGGATCGAAGGGTAATCAAGGGCAAAAAGGATCTATTGGCTTGGAAGGAAACAAAGGCAGCAGAGGATTGGTTGGTATTCAGGGACCAAAAGGAGAATGTGTTGTTCCACCGAAGATCAGTGTGTATCCAGTATCTCAGGAAGTCTTTGTGAACGAGCCAGCAATATTTTACTGTTGGGTTCAAGGCCATCTGTCGTCCAAGATAACTTGGCGTAAGCTTGGAAGCTCTCTATCTGGTGCTACTGTGGACGATGATGCGCTTCGAATCAACAGCGTACAAAGGTCGCATGTTGGGTCATACCTTTGTACAGCTCACACTGGTCTGGGAATGTTTAAAACAATAACCAGGTTACATTTAAAAGGTAGGATCTTCAATAATCTAAGTATCTTCTTTGTTCAGTTACATCCAAAAGGACTAAATCCCAACCGAGATGGTTTTGGTGTTCCTTTTCTTTTCGGTAACGCCACAAGCCAGCAAACGATTATGATAAGTTTTCTCGCGCCTTCTTTAGCTCAGACATTTAAAAATCTTTTAACAAGCTTGTTGTGTGTAGCGATTTGATATGCCTTCTTTTTTCAGAGCCACCTAAATTTTCCAACAGGCCACCTACAATGGTCAATACAGTGCTAGGAGCTAATGTAACCCTCTGCTGCGAGGCCTCAGGTTTTCCTAGTCCAAAAGTTGAATGGTTGTGGACTCAAAAGACTTCCGACTCATTCACGCTTTTTCGGGAAGATGGATGTCTCTTAGCTAACGCGATTAAAGAGAGCGTTGAGGAAGATTTCATCTGCAGGGCTTCAAATAGCTTTGGATTGGCTGAGACAACAACCACGGTGTTAATAGCTAGAGTAGGAGGTAATGCTCATTGGTTACTTTCTCTGGTCACGAGGAGCTTGACAGAGAATATTAAATGAGATTTTTATCGCTTTTCTTGATAATGAAACGTGTACTGAATAGACGGCTCCAGCGTTACAGATATCGCGAAATAAATCTCCATTTCGTTTGACCCAAATTGCTTTCCAAAATCAAGGAACTACAGTAGCTCGCTTATAAATTGGGCAATTAGAACAACCCTTTCTTTGTTTCTCTTCGTTATCAAGGTTTGGAGCAATCAGCAATACTAGCAAACAAATATCTCTACCTGCGCATTTTGCGTTTTTGGTTAGGATCTGTTAAGCAGAGCAAATCTTCTTATTGGAAGCGCTGTTGGCGAGCATCTGTGGATGGTTGGGCCAGCACTACCTTCCACTCATTGTGTGACAACAAAGGACCGACAGTGACCATTATCCGTGTGGGAAGATACATCTTTGGTGGATACACCAGCAGTTCATGGACCTCGCGTGAGTGAATCATCGATCGCTTTCATTTTCCTTTCCCTCTCCGCCGAGAAAGATGTCTATATTTAACTTATGAAACTGCACGCCGTTAATTATTGTTCGGGAACTCACGAAAGGGACTTTTATTTAAAAGTCCCTCTTCTGAAATAACTTTGAACCCGGAGATAGATTTTGTTAAAGATTTCCTGTTGTCTGATTATCTTATTAAAATTGTTCTATTTTGACAAAAGATCGTGCCCGATTAGATGCAACTGTTCCCCTGTATTTACGCAACAATTCCTTCAGTTGTAGGAATAGCTTCAATCATCTGTGCTGTAGAATTTTCTGTTCTATAGCTCTTTGTTTTACCGTGGTTGCTATCTAAAAGTACGTTTCTTGTTCGTTTTAAATGCTTCTATGGCCTACCATCACAAATATTCACTTTCACCTCTCATACTGAAATAGTTCGTAATTATTTGTTACCATTTTGTTTATTAGCTTCCATTTGTAGATTCCAATACAGTTCAAGCGCCTTTTTGTTCTCATTGGTTAACAAGCCAGGCTGGGGACCAGTGAAACTGTCTCAAACAGGAAAGTATAGTTCTAATCGTGACTCCATAAACAGTTGTCCTAGCTATGGACCCATATTTGGTGGAGGAAACGATCTTCGGATTGTCAAATACGCCTCATCCAACACAAATTCTTACTCAAACCTTGGATGGACCTACAGTCCACCATCCGGCCACAGTTATGGCAGCTCCTTCACCCGATCATTCCTGGCAGGAAGTTACCATTTTCAACCTGATGAAGTTGAAGTGTTTTATAAAACTACTTGAAACAAACGAAGTGAAGTAACGGTGATATTCCAAATTCCCTATTCACTGACAATCGAGTCAGACGTTTATGCTTCTGTTAAGGCCTCAAAGATAAAAGCTTAAAGAGATTTAAATGTAACAGCACTATACTGTCCAAATTATACGAAAATTATTGAGCAGAATGACATTATGGTCAACCTACGGATAAACCATTTAGAATATCATTTGATTACACAATGATTGTACTAAAAACTTATGATCCTCTAATTAAAAAATAAAATATAGCCGTGATCACCACCAATTTAACGATTGGTGCGTCATCTTTTACTGGATGCATTCCCTCCCCAGACTCCTATGGCCGTGCTAACACCACCAAATTTGCATATGGAGTCCCCCACATCACTCGTCCCATGATTCGCATGTCACCGAGTAAAGGAGGGCTTTAAGTTTGTGTGTACTTTTCTATTAGAGTGTAATGAGGTTGTATGGTCGAGTAATGATAAAGATTGGTTTATTGAAGTTTTGGTTTTAATGTTTGATGGTTGTGTTTAATGCTAGAGAAAATCAACTGTTGATATTCTCTTGGTTCAATGTGACGCCATTGGATAGATGTTCAACCATTGCTACCCTCCAGGTGCGAGACGCAGTTTATAACCTTGGGAAATAATTGAATTGAAAGGGAAAATATCACCTTGTAAAGCCTGATAATAAGTTTCTGAGATAAGTTTTTCCACCGGCAAGGACAGTAAACTCAACTGGGACCGTTAATTTGGGCAACTTCTCCGAAAAAGCTTTCTACGCTTGTGCCAACACGAGTAGAAATAAAAGGTAGTTTCCTAGTTTCTAAGAAAACTGTCTCGTGTGCATGGACAGGCAAGTGAAAATTGTAGCACATTATCCAGTAGAAGTTGATAAATGTACATAAGACGCCATATGAATTTTGAAAAACTGACGTTTTTGAGGTCGACGTTTTAGAGGGGACGTTAAAGAACCCACTTCACGAGATTACTGTGATGTGGTCTGGTCTGGTTACTGGGAATTGGGGGCAGAGGGCCTCTATTATATTCGCCTTCATTTGATTGTAAACTGCTTAGCAGTCTGGTAAAGTCCCCCGTACAGTGTTATAATGCGCAATTGAAAATTTACAATGATAATTGCGCGATAGAAACTGATAAAATTGTTAATTATTATTATTATGGCTCGAAACATCGGTGTTTAAAACTCCGGCATTCACTTTCAACAGTGTTATGTTAGTAATCACTCCAGTTTAAAACGAACAGTGGATGTGTTATCCGTCTGGTACCTTTTTCAACTCCAGATCGCCCAAATAAACGCGCAACCGAAGAAAAATACAAAATTGACCGGGCACAAACAACTTCCGTCGCGACTAACTTACGTCAGTAGCAGAGTCAGTAGCAAACAACTGAAAAAAACGCACTTGATAACCGCGTTATCAAATTTAAAGGCTTAAGCAAAGTATTCTGCTCTAGTTGGAAGAAAATTGAGTTGGGCTAAACACTTATCGCTTTCTTATTGCTTTCCGTGTGCTCCTTTATCCTAGTAGAAAAGTGGCGACCAGTTTCACCATTATAACGGAAATTGCATCCCGCACAAGAACATTGGTAAACTACCATGGATTTTAGAGCATCAGGAGTACGATCTTTAACACTAAACATGTATTTCATTTTAAAAGAAGTGAAAACTAGTTTGATATTTAGGTACGATTTGCAAAAGCGCTTAGTAAGTTGTCGGAGTTTAAGGTTCGCTATTTTAGAATAATAGCCGACAAAAGGGAGTTTAAAGTAACGTGTATTGTTGTCATCATTAATGTTCCGGCTTTTTTGAGAGAAAGACCTGTCAAGATACCGCTTGAAAGTTCTGTCAATAATATGCGAAGGAAAAGAATTAAACACCTTTGATGTTTTGGTGTCACGTTGTAATTAGTACCCGCTTTTCTATTACATCCTATTGTAAATAATTTATTCATCTACTTGTATGCTATATAATTGTTCACACTCAGTTACACACTCATGTCTTTCAAAAAAGTTGTATATTTCTTAAAATATCTATAATACTTGCTATTATTACGACCTTATGGAAATATTACTGATAAACCTTCACATATTCACAGATACACATAGCCCTAAGAAATCATTTATTGTTGAAGGTCTCTATACACAAAGAGAATTACTAGCTTGATCATAAGTGTCACGCTTATAGTTTGGGTTATTAAGCTTTCTCTTTTTTAGAAGGGAAATTCTATATCTACCAGAACTCCGAGAAATTACTTCAGACACTCAGAAATGTACCCTAAGATGGTCTCACCAAAGTCCTATTAATTCAAAGATTTACTTTCAAGGTAAAGTCGTTGGTAAATGTCCAGAGAACTAATAAGGTAATGTGAAAGGCAACAGAAAGCAGCAGTCAATCCTCATTTCTTTAGTTCTTCAAGAGGATGGTCTTTATCTGAAAACAAGCGAAAATAATTAACACAGTTCTGTTTTAATATTCAACAATAATAGGGTACATGTAGATAAACAATAATCTCTACCAGGGGCTCCTGCCAACCTCCTTCCCAGGGTCTCTGATCTTACCGCCCCCCTACAGCGAAGGGGGAGAGACCCTGGGAACGAGGTTGGGCTTCCTGCCTCTACTTGGCTATAAATATGCTGGCTATTTTACCGCGGACTTTAATATCTCTTCTCAGAAGCGAACAGTTGTCCGTGGGCGAAGTCTGTAATCAGTAAGTCAGGCAAATTCTGCCTTGCCTGACTTTTGTTCTGGTTGTTTTTCAGTGTTGTTTTTGCTGTCATGCAGACGACCATGTCTTCTCGAGTGGAGAGTAATGAAGAATAAGGAGGCGGCGTGGCCGAGTGGTTAGGATGCTGGACTTGTAATCCGGTGTCCCGGGTTCAAGTCCTCCACCCTGCCACTTACTGGATTTGTTCTCGGTTGCCTCCAGTTCAACTCCTCGGCTGTGCTCTGTTAATAGCCCACTGGTCTGCCTCCTGCTGGTGGGGATTTTTAAGCTCGTATTTAGTTTACATTGTGGATGAAAAACCCCTAAGGGGGAGCCTCAATTAACGAATATTATTATTATTATTATTATTATTATTATTAATAAAAACCAGCGCGCTTAGCAGAGTTTAATAAACACTTCGATTTGAGCCGACTGCGTTTGGTGTGCTGGCGCATGTATTTTTCACATTCAGCCCAGAAACAGATCAGGAATGTTTTACGTTTTGTGTTCTAAATGTATCTCTGTTACCATACGCTAAACTGTGATCTCAAGAAATCGATCAACACTATCGATCAAATTTCATTTGATAGTGCATGGGAAGTAAGTACAATGTTCAGGGTTCGTTTAAGACAAGAGAGGCTTTAACAGTTTACACTCTCTCGTAATAAGTTAGCTCTCACTGTATTATAAGCAACCGGCTCATGTGAAACAGTAAACATCGTCGACATACCACACCCTGTGTCAAGCGAATATTTACAGTGAATTGAATCCTTATTCAGTTACATCCTCCCCCCTCCCTATAGAGGAAATGGACACTCACAGTCGGTCCTTTCGTGACCTAAAACCTGTATTAGGTGAACAATTTAAAAGGTCTTAGTGTAGATTTAATATGTTTCAGCGAACAAGTTCAGTTTAAAACTTGTTTCTTCGTTGTAAATGACCGTAACTTAAGTTTGTCAGTAGAATACTTTTTCAAACGAATACCCTTATTAAGGCGGACACTAGTAGTCTGTCCGGGGTATTACAAGTCTCGCTGAACCTAAATATCTTGCAAGAAAAGTATACCTTCCTGTTTTTCGTCGGTGTCTTCCATAACTTCAGCGGTGCGCTTCCCAAGAGTCTCTGGAAGGACCCAACAAAAAACTGCAGCAATGAAAGACAAGCCTCCCATTAAGGCGAAAGGCAAAATGGCGTTAATACGAGTCATTTCCACCACAAAGGGAGAGCTTGCTGCCCCAATACGACTTGCTACGGATACCATACCCATGCCGCTGTTTCTGAAATGAAATTATAAACAATTGACTTGAAAGCTAAGAGAAGAAATTCCTTGTTCTTGGTTTGCGGACCCTGTTCCACACCCTGCACTTGAAGAACGCTGGTTTGGCCAACCGAAATATAGTGCTCTGTCTTAAAATTTACTTATCTACGTTGTATCGGTCTTGCCTCTATATTTATATTTCATATTCCTGTTCCACACACATTCTTTTCTTCACCCATTCTTGTTTATCTTACTTCATTCCTTATTCCACTTTTCTTGTTTCTCCCTTCCTTATTCTTTTTTCTTCGAGTACTTTCGCCCCGCGCCCCGCGCCCCGCGCCCCGCGCCCCGCGCCCCGCGCCCCGCGCCCCGCGCCCCGCGCCCCGCGCCTCTTGCCCCACGGCTGTTTCGCGGTGGAAATTTAGTTCGCGCATGCGTTCTACATGAAACATCGAGTTAATTATTACTTCTCTGGTTAATACCAAATTAATCATTTGCATAAATCTGGCGTCCATGGCAACCACTCGGGCTAAGGTCTAGTTTAGCCAATGAAATCTTGCTGTATTTATGATGTATGCGAGTGAAATTTAGCATGGCGGATGCATGCACATGGACGAGGCACTTGCTGTCGAGAATTTGGGTAAAATCGGTTAAATTTTGCCTGTGTTCGACGAAAACGCGTTGCTATAGTGGAGCCCAACAAGCACACCCTATGAAATCGACTGAAAACTTTGATTTTGATTTGGGAAAGGCTCGAATTTTTTCCAGCAAAGCGAGAGTCATAAGAGAAGACGTGAAACCTATAGTTACTAAACAACTGACGGAGGTAAGTGTTTTAATCCGAATTGTTTTAAAGTCCATTCAAGGCGCTTTTAATATGTCAAGATCGGCCGTTATGCGACTCCATTTTGAATTTCGGAGGTACTGAATTTCGCGCAGAAAGTCTAATTTTGGTTCCAAAGAGTGCGGTCACACTTTTATTCGTCCAATAGACAACTTAGCAAACAAATTACGCTAGATCTACATATATAGTAAACGTTCTTAGTCAACGAACCAATACATTGCCACTGTAAAGGGAAGCGTTTTACTCATTCGCTCTTCGTTTCAAATTTCTCTCTTTAGGTTTGGGAGCTTTCCCTGCTAATTCCGGATTTGACGTAATCTCGTGTCCTTTTTCTTCACATCGTCAAAATGCTGAGACTGGGTTTTGAATTCGGATTGTATTCCTTCAATCCCTTGTTCACAATAGAATCCAAGACCCATGTGACATTGTCGAAGGAAAGGGCACACATGTTCTTGTAGCATATATAGCTTTGGTGTGATCATCATGTCTGGGAATTTTTCCCTAATGAACTGAAGAAATTTGTGATGTCTTCCTCTACAACAAGAACACAAGTAAAGGGGGAACAGTGAGACATGATCCTATTATTTTATTCATGTTTTCCATGAAAAGCAGTTATTCTTTCACTTACCTAGCTTATCAGTCTTGTCATCAATGAGCTATTTAAGGGTAGAAGTTATGTTACCTTGCAGCAAGTGTGTATATGGTTACAAATGAATGATTTTCCATGTTAAGCTTGTCTCTCCACATTCATTTTCTTAAGAATCTCATCTAAATGAATTGGTAGTGGTCCATTGGCTTTCTCAAAGGCAGCCAATTCCATTTGTTCATCTGCAAGCTTTTCCTATAATGTTGAGATAGTACTTTTGAAATATGAACTACTTTACGTACTGTTCAGTAGCTATAATTTGATGGGTTGTTAAATTGATTTGTGCTAGTGTAATATTATAAATCAATAAACTATAACACAGAATCATAGCTTCCTTCACTTAAAAAATTAAGATAGGTTTGAATCATGTGTGATGGAATTGGAGGATTGTACAGCTGTGATACTGGAAAACACAAATTGAGAAAAAATTACCTCTTCCTTTGCATTTCTAAGGAGTGTGTCTATCTCCTCCTGTAGTAGTGTAAAGTAGGCTGGCATGATATTTACACTAGAATGCAGATTTTGTAAATTCAGCAACTCCTGTAAATAAACTCTTTTATCTTACTTTGTCCAATTCAATGTCCGGCAGTTTCTCGTGAATCACTTTGTGATAAAACTTTTGTTGACTTGTAACAGAGCCATCTGCTACAAACTTTTCATAATCCTCTTGAATGTTTTCAAGGGTTGGGAGTTCAGTATGTCCATGTTTATGGCAAGAGAATTGCATCATTTTGGGATTTATCTTGCACCAATGACATAAATACTTGCCTGCAAATACAATTCTAATGGTGAAAACCTGTTTCACAGAAATAGTAATGTACAATACAGGCTGCATTTAAGTTCTTTTAGTTGATTGCTCAATCATATAGTTATTAGTATGCATGAATTATTGTCTAGATCAGACCTGAGGCACCAGCTGTTCCAAATATCTTACATAGAGATTCAGACATCAAACAGGAAAACCACTTTCTTTTCACCTCAGAAATAGGGAAAATGTAAGAACAATTTAGTCAAAATTATGCTATTTCTAGTCTCATCATCTAGACTACATTTTTTGTTACTCACCCCCAGGTTGTTTCTTTCAAGGTGTTTACTTGTTCTTTATATTTCATTAAGGCTGTCTTTAAATTGGCCCACTATCTTTTGCACGGAACATAGCAAAGACAATGCCATTGTCTGGACTGATTGATCCCGTACCCCTTTGCAAATTGGGCACGTCTACTCATGCTTGATGTTTTCAACAAACTGTTTTGGTATATGAACTATATGAAATATTATTATGAAATATATGAACTTCATATATTTCATTGTAACCAAACTGTTTTGGGTAAATAAGTTCTGATCTTCAATAACTTGGTAGATTCTTTACCTCCTCAGGAAATGAGAATGTGGCTGGGTGGTTGAAAGCTTAAAGTACTAGACATCCCTTCCACCATTCTACTTGTTCCTTGGGTCCAGCAGAGTCCTCTGAGTTTTACTCCAGGTTTACTCTTCTTCTTCTTCCTACCAGGTTTCTGATGATCTTTGAAGGAACTACAGATCTTATAGTTTCAAGTTCGTTTGTGTGGAGGCCACACATTGATTGCAAGGCATGTGCCTCTTAGAGCAACTTGAAGCACTTGTGGCAGAACTTGGGAAGGCACATGTCAAGGTCATCTTTACAAACACCAAAAGCTGCAAAAATTATCTCTATCTTATCAGCGCAGAGAAAACTGTTCTCGTATCTTTTGTCTTCTACAATCGCTGTCCACAAATTCGGCAAATTTTTTGTAATAACTGTCGATGTTCAGAGAGACCAAACGTAGCCATCTAAATGTATATCCGAACCGAGTCCTAAATTAAACTTGGATGTGAGCAACGCAATACTAAATATTGACTAAAGAAATGTTTCGAAATTCCTTTTTGCGACCTTCTTGCTTCAGAAGGGTACACCCTTTGGGTTTTTACCTTGTCTCAGGAAGGGGTGTCTATCTCTCTCCATCGGTTCTTCAGGGGAGCGGGAATATTTGCAATTTTGTGTTATTGCTAGTAGCGCGTTCCATTTGAAGAGGAAGGGAATACTCGCAGTAAACCATGTGAATCATGCCAAAAAGAACGATTTATCCACCAGATCAAAGAATAAAATATAATTGAAAGGTTTATTGTCCCTGATCGTGATCGAAATTTCCACCAAAAGAAACGTCTTGTCCGTGCTTTCACTATTTCCGTAGCTTCCCGTGACAGATCGATGACGTACAGTTTTTGGGGAAGAGATCACACGCATGTAGTGCGACTTTCCTGCACGTAATAGATGGCCGTGGATATTTTAGCAGTTTGTCATACATCTTGTATTCTTTACTTAGCCCATGGGTGAGCATGATTGTATCAAACAGATAAATTGGCGTAGTTTAGGGGAATTTGTTCGAGGTCAAAGAGGAAATGGGCGCCATATTTACTATTTCGGTGGTGAAAAGTAATCGCGGATTACACTGCTCAAAAAAATTCGGATTAAAACGTCTTTGTACAGAAACTTGCTACAAAGGAGAGATATAAAGCCAGAGTTGTTTCTTTATTGACAGAAAAATTCGAATCAATCAGAATCTTGCCTGAAAATAAGAAGACCTCTAAGAAGTCATAAATCATTTCGCGTCAAAACAAGGTGCCTTTCAGCCGTCGCACAGTTAACTATCTCGCACACTTATTTCCTAGGTGAACATTAACCAGAGAAGCAAAAAACAATGCATGCGCATAAGTTAGCTATTTCCTTGGACTCTGCGCATATACTTTTTGTTACTTAGTTATCAGTGGGTTCTTTCTTGTTGAGCCGTTCAGCGTACATTTTCAGCGGTTTCAAATTGAAAATGTAAATCTGACATGCGCGAACTAAATTTTCACTGGCGGGCGTTTTGAAACAGCCGTGTGCCCGGAGGCAAGAGATACAAGGGTTCGACCGCTTAACCTTGAGGCAACTTAATTTGAATCTCACCTAACAATCGTTGGGAAAAGTTCAGCGGAGAAAACGTAAATGGCGTTGAAAGAAGTGGTAATGCAGAGTTTACCCAGAGTGCCAAGCGTCACTCGACCAGCGATGTAACCTGAAAAGAAACATATGGAATGGTTTCGTGAAAATTTACGGGGAATTTCAGCTGATATCAGAAAAAGATAAAGATCATCGTTTCTCAAGTACCTGTGTTATTAGTACCATTTGGTATCAAGGAAACTGCCACCACAGTGACTCCTGCTAAAATCATGTAAGCTACTAAAGTTTTCCGACGACCAAACCTGACAAAGAACAAGCACATGCAATTGGTTAAAACATGTATTTGTTTTCATAAAGATAAGTGACAAATTAGTTTTCAATTCAATTTCCGATCTAGTGCCAAACAAAGGGAAAATAATTCTCTTTAACAGACTTCATTTCGCTTTCTTGATTCCGTTCCTCCTCAAGTAGAGATCCTACGGGAAAGGAGCGTGGGCTCAGTAAAGCCTAACAGCGGCCGGCTATTAAGCCAATCTTGTCAAAAGTGACTCAGCAATCAAACTTCAGGCATGCGCAAGAGAATTATTTACCCGTCCAAGACTGCAGTTCGGGTAGTCGAAAGCTGGTAGGGGCCTCGTAGTTTTTAATCGTTTTAGCCAGAGATCGTTTTTAAATTTCAACTAAGAATCAATTTTGGTTGGCTGCACAGCAGGAAGCCGCACAAAATATTAAAATAAAAAGAAATTTACGGCTTTTCTGACAAAAAGATTTCATTACAAGCATTCAGATTATCTACCACCACTAACAGGAGTACGATCATTGGCCGTCTTGAAGTTTGATCATGCGCAGACCGTTGTGTCCTCAAACTTGCTGTTCGTCCTAACTAAAATGTCCCAATACCTGTTACAGTTGTGAAGAACCAGGATATTTGTAGGGATTTCCACCAAACTCGTCAGTATAAAATTCAAATAGATACTTCCTCCAAATTCTCCTAAACTCAGTGACAGCCGATAATGTACCATGCCGTTCACAAACCTGAAGCAAATATTTGAAAATTTAGGAAAGTAAGAAAAGAAACTTAAACCGGATCAGAACAAGACTTCGATAAGAATGTGACACGTCTTCAAAAGTGCTGACTCTTCCAAATTTGAAGAATCATACAGAGGTGGGTCAAGGATGGAGTAGACTTTCTCATCCTCTATACGATACTGTGAACAATAAGTAAAGTGACTCTACTAAACCGACAATGATCCTCTGATTCAAAAATCAGAAACAGAATTAAGCCATCATCCTCAGAAAAGTCCTGCTCAGTTGGTCCGCCATATTTAAGCATCAGTCAGCTATTTTTTCTGTAAGGCTTCTTCGAGTCTGTGGTGGAACTATTCATTTACTGTTATTGGCAAAATGTAAACCGATGAAAAGTTGCATAGTTCAAAATCATTTAGAGTAATATCATCAAAGGTACAATACTACGAACAACGCAAAATGAATTCCAAGTTTGAAGGTGTGGAGAATTGACTCTAATCATTTAACCCCCAAGATCTGATAGATCTCCCCTCTAGCTGCTAAACATTTCCTTGTAAATTAGTTATGAGAATTGGGTGTAAGATCAAGATAACAATTTCCACCTGATAAGTTTGAGTATTCTCATTACCTGTTTACTGTATAATGTATGGATATTATAGGGAGAAGTTACATGGAGTGAAAGCGAGTTAACTCCTTCACCATTAATTTTCTCTTAATGTTTTTGTTCCTTTTATTTGTTCAAAAGAAGTTTAACAATTAAGAGTGCTTGGTGAGTAAGAGTCAAACAATTTGAGAATTGAATATTTTCAACCCCCTCCCCTTAAATTTTGTATGCATTTAGGTACCCGAGGGATGCATTAAAATCCTCCTTATCAAGGTTGTAACATTTGTGTTGCCATGGTAACAATGGATGATTGTTCTCGGCGGAAGGCCTTACTTACAAGGAAAAATTTTGCCTAAAAAGTGTAAATGTAAATCTCTTAAGTCCATCGAAACGCTACAGCTTAATACCTACAGCAGACCCAGTGACATTTATCATCTTAATTGTTTCATGAGGTTAACATAAACAAAATAATGGATGATTTATCAAGGTACACGTTCGGCCATTTTGGCTGCAGGGTAAAACGAATACTATATTTTTAGAAAAATTTAAACTTTTTTCCACAGGATAAGCTTGCCTAAAAGTAAAAGCTTTCGGTTAGACTTCAAGACTTAATCACTTACTAACCTCACCTAAAGCGGTGAGGTTACACGATATGTCAGTTGTATCGGGGCTAGAGGGCTCGCCGAAAGCTTTTACTTTTTAGGCAAGCTTATCTGATGTACAAAAGTTTAAATATTTCTTTTCTGAGTCTTCCCCGGCTGGATAAAATTCCTATATTCTATCATATTTTTCTTAATTTCTCCAAAAGTACACCAGTCCTGAACTGAGACTTAGACCCGATTCAGACGTTGATCTTTTCATGAGCCGAACTAAATTCCTTGAATTAAGTAAATGAAAAGATCGGCGTCTGAATCTATTTGGAACGGCTCTTTCAATTTGGTACGGCTCATCCGTTCTTCTCGCCTGGCTCAATCGAGAATTTCGCCTTTGGAACGCCTTTGGAACCGCTTTGGAACCGCTTTGATTCAAACGCCGTACTTTTTATGTGCCGATCCTTATGCATAAATTATTACAATGTATTTGCAAGCCGTTTGACTGCTTTTACTTGAACTGTATCTGGAACGGCCATAAAGAACGGCGTCTGAATCAACAGGCGTACTTTTGTTAATTTGGGTCGATTCAAATTCAAATTGAGTTCGGCTCACGGCGTCTGAACCGGGCCTTACCTCCAACTTAGTACTAATGTTCTACTTGCTAAATCTGCAAATTATCTTCGGGCCAGTCGCTAATTTTTGTAAGCACAGTTCACGAACTGACCTCAAGAATCGATTGTTGAATAATTAACTTGGAGTAAGTGAATCATCGATCACTTTCACTCTCCTTTTCCTCTCCACTGAAAAATGTGTCTATTTTAACATATGAAACTGCTCGCCGCTAACTATTTTCCAGAACTCGAGTAGGAATGGTTAAAATCATCCTGGTGGTAGAACTACCTATTCGATAACTCTTTGTTTTTGAGTACGTTTCATGTTCGTTTTAAGTGCTTCTGTGGCCTTGTGTTAAAAATATTCAACTTTTCCTCTTACCACTGGCCACTGGTTTATCAGAGCAAGCTGTTATGTGTCTACCCTCTTTAAATAAAGTCGATTATTATTATTATTACTGAAATAGTTTGTAATTCTTTTTTACCATTTTGCTTATTAGCTTCCAATTGTAGATACCAATACAGTTCAAGCGCCTTTTTGTTCTCATTGGTTAACAAGCCAGGCTGGGGACCAGTAAAACTGTCTCACACAGGAAAGTATAGTTCTGGTCGCTACTCCATATACAGTTGTTCTAGCTATGGACCCATATTTGGCGTAGGACACGATCTTCACATTGTCAACTATGCCTCATCCAACACAAATTCTAACTCAAACCTTGGATTCACCTACAGTCCACTATCTGTCTACCGTTTTTGCACTCCCTTCACCCAATCATTCTTGGCAGGAAGTCACTCTTGGCGACGTGATGAAATTGAAGTGTTTTATGAAACTACTCAAAACAAACGAACTGAAGTAACGGTGATATTCTAAATCCCTATTTACTGACAATCGAGGCAGACGTTTCTGTCTGGGCTAAGACTTCAAAGATAAAGCTTGGACAAATCTTTATGTAACAGCACTATACTGTCCAAATTATAGGAAAATTATTGATCAAAGTGACACTATGGTTAACTTGCGGATAAACCGTGCAGAATATGATTGGATTATTTAGTGATCGTGCCAAAAATTAATATTCCACTGATTACAAAAACAAAATGAAGCCGTTCTCACCACAAAGTCCTTACCCAATTTAACGATCGGTGCGCCATCTTTAACTAGATGCATACCCTCATTGACTCCTACAGCCGTGCTAACACCACGAAATTCGCATAGCGAGTCCCCGACATTTCTCGTCCCATGATTCGCATGTCACCGAGTACAGGAGAGCTTTAAGCTTGTGTATACTCTTTTATTAAAATATAGTGAAGTTGTATGGTCGAGTACTGAGTAAAGATTGATTTATTGAAGTTTTGGTTTTAATGTTTGATGGTTGTGTTCAATGCAAGAGAAAATCAACTGTTGATATTATCTTGGTTCAATGTCATACAGTTGGATAGATATTTAACAATTACTAACCTCCAGGTGCGAGACACAGTTTATAACCGTAGGACACAACTAAATTAAAGGGAAATATCTCACCCTGTAAAGCCTGATAATAAGATTGTGAGATAATCTTTTTCCACAGGCAAGAACGGTAAAACTCCAAGTGGAACCGTTAATTTGGCCAACTTCTCAAAAAGTGTTCTAAGCTTATGCCAACATCTGAGTAGGAACAATAGGTAGTTTACTGGTCTCTAAGAAAACTGTTTCGTATACATGGACAGGCAAGTGAGAAATGTAGCTGATTATCCAATAGAAGTTCATAAATGTACCTAAGACGCCATAGTGAATTTTTAAAACTGACGTTTCAAAGGTCGACAGGTTGCTAAATCAAAGAGACGCAGAACTATTACTCGAAACATTGGCTTTTAAAACTCAAGGCATTCACCTTCCACAGTGTTACGTTCGTAATCACTCCAGTTTAATAAGAACAGAGGATGTGTTATCCGTCTGGTAGAACTTTCCACTGACTCCAGACCATGCAAAATAAACGCGCAACCGAAGAAAAATACAAAATCGATCAGGCACAAATTACTTCCATCGCGACCAATTTATATCAGTAACAAACAAACTAACAAAAACCGACTTGATAAGCGCATTTATTAGGTTCAAAGACATAGACAAATTTTCCTTTTCTAGTCGAAAGAAAATTGAGTTGGGCTGAACATTTTGCTCAACTCCCAAGTGTATTGCTCGCTCGGTCTCGCCGGACAAAACCCGACACATCATAAAGGTATAACTAACAAATTCGAATGACATTAGATTTTGTTAGTCATTTAAGAATAAATATTAGAGAGAAAAATACACAACGTTTCGATGACTCCGTGTCATCATTCTCAAGTGAGAAGAGAATAAAAATGAATAGTTAATTTATACCGTACGGTACCGTATATTGTATACCGTGTAAGTTCTTTTAATTTATACCGTATATCATTCTCACTTGAGAATGATGACATGGAGTCATCGAAACGTTGTGTATTTTTCTCGCTACTATTTATTCTTAAATAACTAACAAATTAGTCGAAAAAAAACTATAGACATTTGCCCAGTTCGTTTCCTATTTCTTTTTCTCTTTTGAACTATTACTAATAAGCCTTTACATGTTCACAGACACACATAACCCAAAGAAATCATTTATTGCTGAAGGTCTCTATCGACAAAGAGGATTAATAACTTGATTAATTTGCGTTACGCTTACAGTTGGCTTCCTAAGCTTTCTCTTTAGTAGAAGACAGGAAGTTATATATCTATCAGATTTCCGATAAATTACTCCAGACACTCATAAGTCTAACATGGTCTTAACTAAGTTCTTTTAGTTCAAAAATTTACTTTCAAGGTAAACTCGTTTGTAAATATCCAAAGACGTAATTAAGGTAATGTATACAGGTAACAGAAAGTGGTAATTAACACTCATTTCTTTAGTTCTTTCAGAGGATAGTCCGCTTGATCTGAAAACAAGTGAAAATAATCAACGCAGTTCTGGTAAAATATTGAACAATGATAGGGTACCTGTAAATAAACAATAACCTCTATCAGGGGCTCCTGCCAACCTCGTTTCCACGATCTCTTATCTCCTCGACCCCCCTTCCCTGTCTACCCCCTGTAGCGAGAGATGAGAGACCCTGGGAACGAGGTTGAGGCTCCTGCGTCTACTTGGCTTCAAACCTGCTGGCTATTTGACCACACGTAAATATCTCTTTCTGTTCATCTGAAATAGGTGGGAGAATATTTTAAGTTTTGTGTTCTGAATGCATCTCTGTTACCATACGCTACGCTGTAATCTCACGAAATCAATCAGCCTTATTAAATTTTCTGTGCAAGAGAAGTACAATGTTTGGGGGTTTGTTCCAAGACAAGAGAGGCTCAAATAGTTTATACTCTCGAAAACGAGAATTTCTGATTTCATCGCAGGGTCAATTACCTGCTTTGACCCTTGTTCAATTCCGTCGATAATCATATCAGAAGGAGACGGTCTCAATGAGGTAATTATTTTCGCGGCCACTGGTTGCATCTTTTGGCTGTTTTACGGCTAACAGTTGATCCCACTGACACCCTGGAATAAATACCGACGAAACATTGTCCTTGTGGGAGCGCAACTGGAGAGGGTCGCCGAGGCAGGTGAATGTCTTTTAGGGGCCCGGAGGGAGAACTAGACTCGATTTCCGCCGCTCTCTCGAGTCCGGCCTTTTTCGTCCTTCCCCGTGGGTTCGGGGAGGAGCGCGGGCTCCGGTTCCCGAACAGCGGCAGGTAATCGAGCCTGAGGAAGAACGCGTCGCGTTACAGGACCAAAAGAACAGCTGCGACGGCGCCTATCAAAGTTGAACCCACGGATCAGAATAAAGTTCTTGGTCAATGCCTGATTATTAAGCTATTCTAAAATTTATTTTCAGCACGGTTTCATCATGGAATCTACATCTGATGGGTTACTATTACATTAGCTAAATGTACTTACATTGGACAGACGGTAGTTTTTAAAAAAAATTACAGTTTAAAAGTAGTGGTATGTAAGACTAATTACACGAACAAAGCAAAATTACAAATTTTAAGGTAACATTGAACTGTAAACTTAACTACGATAGGGTTATTGCCAGTGAGTATGCAGTCGTTTTTCTATCCCTATCTGATGTATATTTTCTATATACTTCCATTTCATAATACATTTACCCTCTCCGAAAAAATTTCAGTCAAAAGACCTCTTCTTATGAAATTTAATCTGTTTTGTCTGACAACTGTGTAAATGATATTCTCGGCTATAAGGGGTAAGCTGAAGCAGTTGCTGAAAGTAATGTTTCGTGTTACCTTACGGAGGCGAATCAGTCCCTGCGAGCGAACCATATTTTACCTGTTTAAAGACCACTAATACAGAAATGGATGCAAAGAAGAACGTCCGTGCGAAACCTAGTGAAAAGATCAGCGGAATTTCCGTGGCTATTTCGGTGACTTCCTTGACTCTTGTGATGTTGCTGTTTATGAGGATCGAGTTTGTACACAAGAATTCGAAAGCGCTGGAAACAAGGCTTGAAAATCGAATTCAGCGGATTGACGATGACTTGAAAGCCAAGTTAAAGAGAATTGTGGAGAAGAGGTTACCGTTTCAGGAAACTGTACAAACAAGAAAGAGTAAGGGAAGCCCTGATGTTATCTTTGGTAAGTCACTTGTTACACGAAGCTTTGCTCTTAAACCCTTCCACAACACAGACTGGCATGACCTTTCAAACATCTTCCATGTAACATCCCAATGCTTCCTTCCTGGCTATGTAAATAAGATCGCTTTCTAAACCGTGGCGGTTTAGAATTGTATAAAAACATCTATTGTCGATCTCTTGACTAATGAGCTCGTGCTGCAGCTCGACACACGGTTCCGCTGCATTTTCCCTGGCTTCCTTGTCTTCGGAAACTGTCAAAGGAAGTAAAATTAGAATGATGCATGAGAATATAACCTGTTTTGAACTGGTAAAGCGCTGTAAGGACATCGTTCGAGAACGTTGCAAATGGCGGGTAAAAATATGTTTCGGCAAATTTAAAAGCCCAAGATAAGATTTTGTACCTAGCAGAAATGGGCATACAATTTAGATTAAAAAGTATGACCCAAAATATGGCCTTGAAATATTTATCCGTTTTGCGAGTTCCCGATTATCGGAAACAGCACATTGAATATTTATGCTTCACGGTCTGACAGTATTATACAAGTACCCCCTCGGATCGGACTTGACATTACATTGGCATAGACATTGCGAATAGTGGAATAATATCAGTTTGTAATCTTGTTGTAAATATGATTCGTTGAAGAGCCAACTTACCTGGCGTTCATTTTTTCTTTCGTGGTTTCTCTACTCGAACGATCTCCCCGTTGTTCACGGTAAGCAAACCGTTCAGCTCCTCGATTAAACTTTCGTCTAATAAAATTCTAATCTGTGAAGTACTACTTGGTGTTAGATAAAGATATTCAAATTCTAGGGCAAGTAAAGACGGGAAAGGCACAGCAATTCTCGTATACCTTTCCTTTCGAGTGTTCAAATCGGCCGCCATTTTAAATTTGACCCGCGCACGTCAACGGTGAGTGACAAATGAGCCTAGGTCTTCCCAGGGAAGACTTCTTTATATAGCGCGCCTTCGTGTTTAAGCTATCACGGATATAAATTGTTAAGTGATTACGAATGTAGATTGTTAAGCGATCACGGACGTAAATACTGTCAGGGTATCACGAAAGTAATTTTTCAAACGTTCCCAGATCTAAATCTTCGACATGCATAGGAAGTCTTACCTAAGCCATCGTTAAGCCAGATAGTACCATCCAAAATATGATGTTGAAGTAAAAGTAAAAAACGGACTGTCGACCTTTTAAAGGTTTATTACAAGTCAAATTAAATCATAGATAGTTTAATCATACTTAACTATGATTAAATTGAGTCGGAGATATTTTGATAAACATGAGAACGAAACGTGACCACTATGTAAGGGATATTACGACTCTGCTAAGACATGCTGAAAGGAAAGCTGAACCCTGTGGAAAACGTTTTCTGTGACACCAAATTAACTCACACAAGGTCTGAAATTTCGGTTTTAATGCTAACACTTTTTCTCGCTTCTCTCAGATGACTTTAAATACAGACATGAACACCATGAAAAACGTCCGCACCAAATCTGGTGAAAAGATGAGCAGAATTTGCGTAACGATGTTTGTGATTTCGTTAGCTCTTGTGACACTCTTGTTTATAAGAGTTGAGTACGTGTACAAGAATTCGAAAGCGCTGGAAACAAGGCTTGAAAACCGATTTCAGCGGATTGACGATGACCTGAAAACAAATATAGAGAAAATCGTGAGGAAGAGGTTACAATCGTTTTATGAAACTGCAACCACAACAAATAGTGAGGAGAGATCTGATGTTATCTTTGGTAAGTCAGTGGTTATACGAGGCGCTTTTGACCTCTGTTCTGTTAGCGTTCAATCAGCAATACTTCTAAAAAGCACAAATATTTTTTTTTCGACTGTCTGCCTCTAGATCCTACAAACAGATTCTACCTATCTATCTATCTCTACTTCCTATGATTGTGAAACAAAAAAGAGCAAAAATACCGCTACGGTTATTTTATTTACTAATTTGTATGATATCCAACCTCGCGCCATATCCGGAGGGTATTTTTCGAAGAGGCCAAACTCAATTGAAATGGAAATCTGAATAACTTCCTTTTTTTAACAAGCTTGATGAAACAAAGTGCGCATATGTTAATCAACGAGGGAATGCTTTAGTTATTGTTTCGCTTTACTGGAGAAGCTAGGGTCAGTTCAAAACATCTGCTTTCACAGTTGCGGTATTTGAAGGGTGACATGCATTCGTGTGTCACGCCACTGATGAATACAGATTGGATCAAATAACAGTTTGTTGTGCCTAATCGAATTGTGACTATGACCGTGTTAACTTCGTGAAACACAGAGTACGGTACCCATTCTCATTCTCTTAGGCTAATGTGTTTGATATCCGCAAATTTCTGGCATCAAAATCTTCACGATAGAACAAGATTTTAAGCTCGATACTAATTTATTTATTTTTTTAAAGTTTAAGATTCAAACTCTTAGGACGGATGGCAGCTTCAGAAAAGCCTTGAGCTATTTTTCAACAAATTTCGAGGGGGCGAAAGTTCACTTTTTTCTGTTGTTGCTTTTGTTGTTGATTTTTTTTGGTCTCTTAACTCTGACTCGATTTAACATTGAGTTATTCTTTTTAGCATCGGTGTCGTGAGCTGATACGAATGTAAATCGCATCATTTTTTATTTCCCTTTTGTCTTTATCTTCTCAGTTCTTCCTCTTCACCGTAAACATCCATTGCTAAAGGACTACATCAATTCGGCTTATTCTTGCACATTTCATAATGCAGTTTTTCAATTATTGAGCTTTTTTGCATGATTTTAACAGGATTTGAAAGAAAAGAAGGAAATGCGTCATTGGTAAATCGTGATCATCGAAGAGAGAAAAGAAATCTTACTAAAGGAACAATAACTCTGCAGCAAGTCCGCCAGGAAATCAACAACAAACTCAATGAGTACTGCAATGTCACAAACAAGATTTGCCAGACAGGACCTCCAGGTCCTCCAGGTGCCCATGGGTATCCAGGCTACAAAGGAGAAAAAGGAGCCCCTGGGAAAATCGGCCCACAAGGCCCTCAAGGTCCTATCGGGGCTCCAGGCGCGAGTGGCAAAAGAGGACCTGTGGGACCTCAGGGAGTAAAAGGCGACAAAGGCGATAAAGGGTCCGTTGGAGCAACCGGTATCAGAGGAGAGACTGGATCCAAGGGTAATCAAGGACAAAAAGGATCTATTGGCTTAAAAGGAAACAAAGGCAGCGGAGGATTGGTTGGTATTCAGGGACCAAAAGGAGAATGTATTGTTCCACCGAAGATCAGTGTGTATCCAGTATCTCAGGAAGTCTTTGTGAACGAGCCAGCAAAGTTTTACTGTTGGGTTCAAGGCCATCTGTCGTCCAAGATAACATGGCGTAAGCTTGGGGGCACTCTATCTGGTGCTACTGTGGAAGATGGAGTACTTCGAATCAAAAGCGTGCAAAGGTCACATGTTGGATCGTACATATGTACAGCTCACTTTGGTCTGGGAATGTTCAGAATCATAAGCAGATTGCAAGTAAAAGGTAGAATCTTCTTCTTTTGAGCCATTTCTGTATTTAATTTCCGTTGATCAAAAAGTCTGCGGATAATTTTAGTGGCACAGTTACTCGATTTGTCAAACTTGCAAGACAAGAAGTAAAATTGGAAAGAGTGTAAGGGTACCTTAACCGAAAACTACATTGAATATGAGTGAAAAAGGACAACCTTTAGTTGAACTCAAACACCCACGAATGTGAGACACACAACGACACATAGCTGCTTGACACAGCTTCGAGAAGTTTCTAATCGTGTTCGTATTTTGTACTGGAAGACACAGGACAATAACCGAGGAGGTTTATTTCATTATTTCAGTAATCCTAGGCAAATAAAGTAAGATTTGCCAGAAAATCCTGAGTCTCCTTGTCAGTGACGGTTCTGGCGTAACGTTCTTCGTAAAAAGCCCCGAAACCACAGTTGCATTTAATTTTATGAACTATGTCAAGTCTTCTAAGATTAAGTGTTTCTTCCCATGATTACCTTAAATCTAAAACACATTGTCCCTATTTAGGAACTTTAGTGCATCATACTTGACAATTTTCTTTCCATTCAGAACTACCAAAATTTACCAACAAGCCCCCAGAGGTTATCCGTGGCCTGGGAACTAATCTGAGGCTCTGCTGTGCTGCCTCGGGCTCTCCTCGTCCCAAAGTCGAATGGTCGCGGGCTCAAAGGTCTTCTGCCCTATTTCCGGTTTCTCAGGAAGCGGGATGTCTGGTTGTTAATACAGCTAAGAAGAATGTTGAAGGAGAGTACATCTGTCGGGCAACAAACAGCTTGGGCTCGGCAGAGACAGCGACCACTGTGATTGCAACGAGATCGATTGGTATCATTCATCAGTTTCCTTTTACTATACTGTTTAGAGAGCATTTGACGTCAGATATCTTAAAACGTGTCTTCAAAGCTCGATATGTATCCTAAACGGATCCAGTCCTAAAAAAAAACAAACGTAATTGAAGTTGTTTTTTTTTTCCTTTCTGTCCCTGAAAAGCACTCGTAAATAATCCGCGACTGAATCCACGGAGTGGAAACATAATTTGTGGCATCGGCGGACAGAAAAATTACTCTAGTGAGCTCGGGAGGAGCATACTAAAATTTTTATTAAGATGGTCACAATCTTATAGTTATAAACACAGCGGTTAAACGTTGAGAATGCGCAAATTAATTAATTTTGGCAGACTGCAAATTAATTTCCCGCTCAGACTTTCAATCAAAATATAGAGGCAACCTCTGTCACACCAAATTTATGCAAAAAAAAAATCAAGAACAAGAAATTAAGTGGTGTAAAGGCAAAACCTACGCTAAGATCGCACAACTAGTATCCTATAAAAGTTCTGATGTGATGAATATATGAAGTTGATATTTTTCAACTGCGGTTATAGATACGTATGATGCACGATCCTCGCAGTAGAAAGCGCTATTTATGCAATAGCGAAAATCAGACCTGAAAAAAATCAGGCCTGTACGGGATTCGAACCACTGACCTCTGCGATACTAGTGCAGCGCTCTACCAATTGAGCTAACAAGCCAACTGGGAGCAGAGGTCAGTGGTTCGTACAGGCCTGATTTTTTACAGGTATGATTTTCGCTATTCCATAAATAGCGCTTTCTATTGCGAGGATCCTGCATCGTACGTATAAAAAAGTTCTCTTGATCATTTTATACAATTTTGTCTTCCCTATTAAGGTTTGGGACTATCAGTAATACTAGCAAGTAATGACAATCACCTTGAAACCCTAAGCAGTTGGCTTAGGTCAGTTGAACGAAGCCAGTCCTCTCAATGGAAACGCTGTTGGCGAGCATCAGTGGATGGTTGGGCTGCCTCTACCTTCCACTCATTGTGTGATAACAAAGGGCCAACAGTGACCATCATCCGTGTGGGAAGATACATCTTTGGTGGATACACCAACAGTTCATTGACCACGCGTGAGTGAATCATCGATCGCTTTCATTTTCCTTTCCCCCTCCGCCGAGAAAGATGTCTATATTTAACTTATGAAACTGCACGCCGTTAATTATTGTTCGGGAACTCACGAAAGGGACTTTTATTTAAAAATCCCTCTTCTTAAATAACTTGAACCCGGGGATAGATTTTGTTAAGGATTTCCTGTTGTCTGATTATCTTATTGGAATTGTTCTATTTTGACAAAAGATCATGCCCGATTAGATACAACTGTTCCCTGTATTTACGCAACAATTCCTTCAGTTGTAGGAATGGCTCCAATCATCCGTGCTGTAGAATTTTCTGTTCTATAGCTCTTTGTTTTACCGTGGTTGTTATCTAAAAGTACGTTTCTTGTTTGTTTTAAATGCTCCTATGGCCTACCATCACAAATATTCACTTTCACCTCTCATACTGAAGTAGTTCGTAATTCTTTTTTACCATTATGTTTAGTAACTACCAGTTGTAAATCCCAATACAGTTCAAGCGCCTTTTTGTTCTCATTGGTTAACAAGCCAGACTGTGGACCAGTGAAACTGTCTCAAACAGGAGAGTATAGTCGTCTTCGTATCTCCGTAATGACTTGTTCTAGCTATGGACCCATATTTGGTGGAGGAAACGATTTTCTGATTGCCAACTACGCCTCATCCAATACACATTCCCGCTCAAAGCTTGGAAACACCTACGGTCCACCATCTGGCCACAGTTATGGCAGCTCCTTCACCAAATCATTCCTGGCAGGAAGTTACCAATTTCAACCTGATGAAGTTGAAGTGTTTTATGAAACTACTTGAAAGAAACGAACTGAAGTAACGGTGATATTCTAAATTCCCTATTCACTGACAATCGAGTCAGACGTTTATGCCTCTGTTAAGGCCTCAAAGATAAAAGCTTAAAGAGATTTCTATGTAACAGCACTATACTGTCCAGATTATACGAAAATTATTGAGCAGAATGACATTATGGTCAACCTGCGGATAAACCGTGTAGAATATCATTTGATTACACAGTGACCGTACTAAAAACTTATGATCCTCTGATTAAAAAAATTAAATGAAGCCGTGATCACCACAAAATTCTCCCCCAATTTAACGATTGGTGCGCCATCTTTTACTGGATGCATACCCTCCCCAGACTCCTATGGCCGTGCTAACACCACCAAATGTGCATATCGAGTCCCCCACATCACTCGTCCCATGATTCGCATGTCACCGAGTAAAGGAGGGCTTTAAGTTTGTGTGTACTTTTCTATTAGAATGTAATGAAGTTGTATGGCCAAGTAATGATAAAGATTGGTTTATGGAAGTTTTGGTTTTAATGTTTGAGGGTTGTGTTTAATGCTAGAGAAAATCAACTGTTGATATTCTCTTGGTTCAATGTGATGCAATTGGATAGATGTTTAACCATTGCTAGCCTTCAGGTGCGAGACGCAGTATATAACCTTGGGAAACAATTGAAATGAAAGGGTAAATGTCCCCTTGTAAAGCCTGATAATAAGTTTGTGAGATAAGTTTTTCCACAGGCAAGGACAGTAAACTCAACTGGGACCGTTAATTTGGGCAACTTCTCCGAAAAAGCCTTCTACGCTTGTGCCAACACGAGTAGAAATAAAAGATAGTTTGCTAGTTTCTAAGAAAACTGTCTCGTGTGCATGGACAGGCAAGTGAAAATTGTAGCTCATTATCCAGTAGGAGTTGATAAATGTACATAAGACGCCATATGAATTTTGAAAAACTAACATTTTAGAGGTCGACGGTCGCTGAATTAAAGAGACGCCTCCCGGTTAGCTCAATTGGTTAAGCGCCGGGCTCTTGTGCGGGAGGTCGAGGGTTCGAGCCCTGGCCGGACAAACACTCAGGGTCTTAATATAATTGGGGAGAATATGCTACCTTTCTATAACATCGATCAAGAAATGGTTAGATATTGTAGTCTTCTAGGATAGGGACGAATAAATGGAGGTCCTGTCTCCTGCATCTATTAATTAGTTAATTGGGTTAGGCAGGGGACGTTAAAGAACCCACTTCACGAGATTACTGTCATGTGGTCTGGCCTGATTACTGGGAATTGGGGGGAGGGGGCATCTGTTATATTCGCCTTCATTTGATTGTAAACTGCTTAGCAGTCTGGTAAAGTCCCCCGTACAGTGATGTTATGCGCAATTGAAAATTTACATTGATAATTGCGCAATAGAAATTGATAAAATTATTAATTATTATTATTGTGGCTCGAAACGTCGGTGTTTAAAACTCAGGCATTCACCTTCAACAGTGTTACGTTAGTAATCACTCCAGTTTAATACGAACAGGGGATGTGTTATCCGTCTGGAACTTTTTTCAACTCCAGACCGTCCAAATAAACGAGCAACCGAAGAAAAATACAAAACCGACCAGGCACAAACAACTTCCGTCGCAACTAACTTACGTCAGTAGCAAACAACTTTGGGCTAAACACTTTACTCAATTCCCAAGTATAATACTTGCTCGGTCTCGCTGAACAAAACCTGACACATCATAAACAAAACTAAACATTCCCTAGTCATTTCCTTTCTTTTCTCTCTTTTGAACTATTACTAGTAGTAGTAGTAGTGGCATCCTCGTCTCGGAGAGGCGATGGTCAGCGCATCAGTGTTGGTGGGCTCTTGAGTGGCTCAAAAGCCCGATTCTTGAGTGGCAATCTTTGTTGCAGCTGGAACAGATGTAATTGGTGGCCTCTTGATCTGATCTTTGACGTTTCTTTCTCGTCCCCCTCTTGATAGCCGCCTCGGCCCTGGCCTTCATCTCAGCCCTGTGAGCCCCGTCCTTCACACCCCGACGCCAGGCATTCCGGTCTGACGCAAGGATCTCCCAGGTGTTGGGGATGATTTCAGTGAGTTGCAGGTCACGCTTGCAAACGTCCTTGAAGCGAAGGAGTGGTCGGCCCGTGCGTCGGACGCCCTCTCGCAGTACCCCATAAAGGATTTGTCTTGGCAAGCGACCGGGGTCCATACGGTGTACATGGCCAAGCCACCGTAAGCGTCTTTGGATGAGTAGTGTAGAGATGCTAGGCATGTCGGCTCGCCCAAGGACCTCGGTGTTGGGGACTCTGTCCTGCCATTTGATCAGGAGGAGACGCCGAAGGCAGCGGAGGTGGAACCCGTTGAGCCGCTTCTCTTGTCTGGCGTATGTGGGCCATGACTCGCTACCATGGAGGAGTGTGGAAAGGACACAAGATTGGTAGACTTGCAGTTTGGTCCTCGCGCTCAGCAGGTCATTGCTCCACACTCTTTTGTTGAGTTTGGCCATTACTCCCGCTGCCTTGGCAATCCTTGAGCTGATCTCGACGTCTAGTGATGCTTTGTTTGACACTGTGGACCCTAGGTAAGTAAAAGAGTCCACCACCTCCAGTTCAGTATTGTCGATTGTAATGACGGGAGGTGTCAGTGCATCTTGGGCAAGGATGTTCGTCTTCTTTAGGCTGATGGTAAGGCCGAACTCTTTGCAGGCGTGAGACAGCTTATCGACCAAGCGTTGGAGGCCTGCCTCGCTGTGAGATGCCAGGGCAGCATCATCTGCGAACAGCAGCTCGCGGATGAGCACCTCAAAGGTCTTCGTTTTGGCGCGGAGCCTGGCAATGTTGAAGAGCTTGCCGTCTGCCCTTGTCCGAATGTATACACCGTCCGAAGAATCGGCAAAGGCATACTGGAGTAACATCGAGAAGAAAATCCCGAACAGAGTTGGTGCCAGAACACAGCCCTGTTTTACTCCACTTCTGACTGGGAAGGCATCCGAGGTGGCTCCATCAAAGCAGACGGTGCTCTGCATGTCCTCGTGGAAGGCGGCGATGATGGCAAGGAGTTTCGGTGGGCAGCCGATCTTCTGAAGTATCTGGAAGAGCCCGCTTCGACTTACCAAGTCAAAGGCCTTGGTCAGGTCCACGAAAGCGAGGAACAATGGTTGCTGCTGCTCACGACACTTCTCCTGTAGCTGGCGGAGGGAGAAGATCATGTCCACTGTGGACCTGGCGGCTCTGAACCCACATTGGGATTCTGGGTAAACTCGTGAAGCAAGACTCTGCAGACGACTTCGAGTGACACGCGCAAAGACTTTGCCTACAGTGCTGAGAAGCGAGATGCCGCGATAGTTATTACAATCGCTTCGGTCACCCTTGTTTTTGTAGATGGTGACTATACTTGCATCTCTCATGTCTTGTGGGATGTGCCCTTCCACCCAGCATTGGCAGAGGAGCTCGTGAAGCGGCTGGAGGATGGAAGGCTTGCCGTGCTTTAGGACTTCCGATGGTATGCCGTCCTTCCCTGGCGCCTTTCCGCAGGCAAGGTTGTCAAGGGCTTTGCTGAGCTCCTCCAGTGTGGGCATCTCGTCAAGCTCCTCCATGACTGGTAATCTGGGCAAGGCATCAAGGGCAGCGTCAGTCACGATGTTCTGGGTCGAGTAGAGCTCGAGATAGTGCTCGACCCAGCGCTGCAGCTGCTTGCTCTGGTCGGTGATGACTTCACCAGACTTTGCTTTGAGCGGTGCTGTCTTGATGCTCATAGGGCCAGTAGCTGTCTTTATCCCCTCATACATCCCTCTAATGTGACCACAGTCGGCAGCTGTCTGGATCTTGGCGCACAGGGTCTGCCAGTACTTGTTGGCACAGCGGCGGGCGGTCTGCTGGGCCTTGCTCTTAGCTGCTCTCAGAGCGTCGCGTGTGCTGTGGCAAGGGTTCTGCTTGTAAGCCAGGAGGGCTATCCTTTTGGCTTCCGTGACTGGCTGCATTTCTTTCCAGTGCGCCTCGAACCAGTCAGCATTCTTGTGTGCTTTTCTTCCGAACGCAGACATGGCCGAGTCGTAAATAGCATCCCGGAGGTGACACCATTTGGCATCCGCGACATCGGTTGTAGGCTGGTTAGCAAGTTTTTCCTGAAGCGTCTCGACGAAGCTCTGAGCCTTGGCTGCGTCGGCAGTAGCACAGGTGTTGATGCGGGGGCGACCCTTTGTCTTGGCGTGGTGTATCTTACAAGGCTTCAGCCTTATCTTGCTGCCAACAAGGGAGTGATCTGTGTCACAGTCTGCGCTGTGGTAGCTTCGCGTGTGGAGGACGCTGCTGAGGTCAGCTCTCCTGGTAATGACAAGGTCAAGCTGGTGCCAGTGGCGTGACCGGGGGTGTCTCCAAGAAACTTTGTGCAGCTCCTTGCACTTGAAGTAGGTGTTGGTGATGCAGAGGCCACGATTGCAGCAGAGTTCCAACAGTCTCTGCCCATTCTCATTTAACTTGCCAACACCGAAATGGCCGAGACAGGTGGGCCATGCTTGCCAGTCGGAACCAGTGCGTGCGTTGAAGTCACCTAGCAGGTATACGCTTTCGGAGCGGGGTATTTGGGACACTGTTTCCTCCAGGTCTTCGTAAAACTGATCTTTGGCTTCTGTGCTGGATGTGAGAGTCGGGGCGTAAACAGACATGAAGTTGACAAACCCTGTAGGTGTCTTCATGCGGAGGACTAGGATTCTTTCGCTGCCTCCAATCGGCGTTTCTGTGGTGGCGAGCAGCGAGTTCCTCACAGCAAAACCTACTCCATGCAGCCTCGGCTTGTCCTGGGACAAGCCTTGCCAAAAGAAGGTGTAGTCAGATTCCCTAAGAGAGCCGCTGTCGGCCAGCCGAGTCTCCTGGAGACAGGCAACGTCGATGTTAAGCCGTGTCAGTTCCTTGTTGATGATGGCGGTCTTGCGGGAGTCGTCTATCTGTTTAAGTTCAGCAGAGAGACCAGGGCACATAGTACGAACGTTCCAGCTTGCGATGCGAAGAGCTGGAGTCTTCGTTAATGTTTTCTTTTTGCCTGGTGCAAAGTTGTGACTCGCTTGTCGGGGAAGGTCCCCTAAGCCCTACGCACCCAGTAGAGCAGGCGAGCCATGGCGGGGCAGCACCTTACTGGCTGGGGGCTGCCCAGCTTGAGGCGGGCGGTAGCTGCCCAGTGAAGCTACGAGGGCTTCTCCCACCGTCGGATGATACCCCTGGCGCTCCAACCTACGCCAATCGGTCAGGAGCTTAGAACCGGTGAACTGCCTCATCCCGTGTTGTGCCGGAATCTTGCAAAGAACCGCTGGAGTGACCTCTCCAGTTTGCGCTGAAAGCCTGGGCGGGTTAGAATGGGAACGCTGGGTTGCCCACACTTCAGTGTCCCCCTCTCGGTTCCGCTGGCTGAGTCCAAGGGAAAGGGTGAACCTTTACAATTTGGAGCCAGTTTCACTGCAGGAGCTGCCGGAAGGTAGTGCTGTGCATCTGCCTTTCGCCTTAGGGGCTCCACTCCGGATTTAACCTCGAGGTTTACTCCTGAAGCTTTTCCTGCTATCAGGTATAGCCACAAAGCAGTGGAGGTTTGAAATCAGGGTTTTCCCTCCCCTAGATGGGTTGCCTTCACCGCGGCTAAAGAGCCCCATCTACCCTGAAGTAGTAGTGATGCAGTGTAAACATCACCCCCTCACGTGGTTTAGCCCGCCAGCTGAGGCGGTGTGCCGGGGTGTGGCGCTTGGAGCCAGCACGAGAGAGATTTAGGAGATGGATGAGGACCAGTGTGCCAGTCCACCCTACCAAGTAGGATGCAGCTGCCAGACAACAAAGGTACTACCTCTATCCAGAGCCCCCTATTACTAATAGTTGTAAGAAATATACAACTTTTTTGAAAGATATGTTTCGGCATGCATATGCCATCTTCAGTCAATGAGTAACTGAGTATGAACAATTATATACCATACAAGTAGATGAATAAATTATTTACAATATGATGTAATAGGAAAGCGGGTACTAATTTCAACGTGACACCAAAACATCAAAGGTGTCAACTATAACGCTAGAAAAGTGATAATTATAATGCTGTAATTGTTTGTTAAGTTCAGGTTTGATCTCTTTTATATAAAAAGCCTCTTTGAGTTTTAAATCAATTGAGTAGTTAGTAAAATCCAGAATACTAAAACAAGAAGGGGAGTATTTGTTCTTACAAGAAGGAGATGTGTTGAAAGGCTTAAAAATATGCGAGTTTTTATCGCTTTCCTTGTGCTCCTTTATCCTAGCAGAAAAGTGGCGACTAGTTTCACCAATATAACGGAAATTGCATCCCGCACAAGAAAATTGGTAAACTACCATGGATTTTAGAGCATCAGGAGTACGATCTTTAACACTAAAAATGTATTTGATTTTAAAAGAAGTGAAAACTAGTTTGATATTTAGGTACGATTTGCAAAAGCGCTTAGTGAGTTGTGGGAGTTTAAGGTTCGCTATTTTAGAATAATAGCCCACAAAAGGGAGTTTAAAGTAACGTGTATTGTTGTCATCATTAATGTTCCGGCTTTCTTGAGAGGAAGACCTGTCAAGATACCGCGTGAAAGTCAATAATATGCCAAGGAAAAGAATTAAACACCTTTGATGTTTTGGTGTCACGTTGTAATTATTACCCGCTTTTGTATTACATCCTGTTGTAAATAATTTATTCATTTACTTGTATGCTATAAAATTGTTCACACTCAGTTACTCATTGACTGAAGATGGCCGCATGCCGAAACATGTCTTTCAAAAAAGTTGTATATCTCTTACAATATCTCTCATACTTGCTATCATTACGACCTTATGGAAATATTACTGATAAACCTTCACATATTCACAGACACACATAGCCCTAAGAAATCATTTATTGTTGAAGGTCTCTATACACAAAGAGAATTACTACCTTGATCATAAGTGTCACGCCTATAGTTTGGGTTATTAAGCTTTCTCCTTTTTAGAAGGGAAATTCTATATCTACCAGAACTCCGAGAAATTACTTCAGACACTCAGAAATGTATCCTAAGGTGGTCTCACCAAAGTCCTATTAATTCAAAGATTTACTTTCAAAGGTAAAGTCGTTGGTAAATGTCCAGAGAACTAAAAAGGTAATGTGAAAAGGCAACAGAAAGCAGCAGTCAATCCTCATTTCTTTAGTTCTTCAAGAGGATGGTCTTTATCTGAAAACAAGCGAAAATAATTAACACAGTTCTGTTTTAATATTCAACAATAATAGGGTACATGTAGATAAACAATAATCTCTACCAGGGGCTCCTGCCAACCTCCTTCCCAGGGTCTCTGATCTTACCGCCCCCCTACAGCGAAGGGGGAGAGACCCTGGGAACGAGGTTGGGCGTCCTGCCTCTACTTGGCTATAAATATGCTGGCTATTTTACCGCAGACTTTAGTAAGTCAGGCAAATTATGCCTTGCCTGACTTTTGTTCTAGTTGTTGTTCAGTGTTGTTTTTGCTGTCACGCAGATGGCCATGTCTTCTCGAGTGGAGAGTAATAAAGACTAAGGAGGCGGCGTGGCCGAGTGGTTAGGATGCTGGACTTGTAATCCGGTGTCCCGGGTTCAAGTCCTCCACTCTGCCACTCACTGGATTTGTTCTCGGTTGCCCCAAGTTCAACTCCTCGGCTGCGCTCTGTAAATAACAGCCAAACTTCCCTTTAATTCTACCACTTCCCATCCTCAACTCCCCCCCCCGGCTCTTTCCGTTGTGGTAGAAACTGCGCTACTTGCCCCTACATCTCTGACGGTCTTACTAACTATACCTTTTTTCTACCGGCGAAACACGTCCCATCAAATCTCACTTGACCCGTGACACTAAAATTCTTATCTACTTAATTGAGTGTAACCGCTGTACCTTACAATACATAGGAGAAACTAAACGACGTTTAAAAGACCGTTTTAATGAACACCGCCGTACCACTGATAAACCTAGCTCTAAATCTAAACCTACTACAGCGGCAGAACACTTCATTTCCTCACCTAACCACTCTGCTCACGACATGGAGCTAATCGCCATCGAAAAAGTGTTTTCCAAGAGAGACTCGATACGCAAGGCCAGGGAAGCTTTTTTAATTTCAAGTGGCAACACTATTTATCCAGATGGCCTTAACGCTCGCGAAGAAACGTATTAGTTTCTAGTTATTTATCCAATTTACCTTACTTCATTTCTATTTTTGCTCACTATTTCAATTTTTATTGTTATCTCATTGTCAATCAAATTAGTTTTACATATTTCCGCTGTTACATCATACAGCTATCTATGAAGCATCACCCCAATTCTCTGTTAATTCCCACTGCACCTGAAGAAGGCTGGTTTGGCCAGCCGAAATATAGTGCTCCGTCTTAAAATTTACTTATCTACGTTGTATCGGTCTTGCCTCTATATTTATATTCCATATTCGTTATTTTAGGCCGATCAGATCATCGCTGATCCAACGTACAAGAGTAGGAGTATCGTCCACGGTTGCCTGCTGAACATTTCACAGCTCTGTAAATAGCCCACTAGTCTGCCTCCTGCCAGTGGGGATTTTTAAGCTCTGAGTTAGTCTACATTGTGGCTGAAAAGCCCCTAAGAGGGACCAACACTCAGGGTCTTAAAATAATTGAGAAGAATTTGCTACCTTTCTATAACATCAAGAAATGGTTAGATATTCTAGTCTTCTCGGATAGGGACGAATAAATGGAGGTCCCGTCTCCTGCAGGGTTGGGGTAGGAGACGTTAATTTCCCACACACAAGATTACTGTGTGATGGATGTCCTCCCCTGGGGTGGGATGGGTGGGATATAGGGCGCACTTAATTTGGAGCCTCGCTCTGTTGTGCGACCCTCACCACACTCTGGTGAAAGGGATTAAATGAATATCAGCCTCAATTAACGTATATTATTATTATTATTATTATTATGCAGTATACAAGTTTGGATGCTAGTGAGCTAAGCAAGATAGGGCGAAAATTCGTAACCTGTCTGCATGACAGGACTGTTAACTAGAATAATATCTAATACTACTTAAATATAAATGATCAACATAAAACGATAAAAGTGTCAATTGGCCCAATACTAAGATAATAATTTTTTTCTTTTTTTAAATGTTCATGATTTACTGTTCGGTTCTTAAAATATCCTTAACTTAAAATGTTCATAAAATCCTGTTCATAAAAACCAAATCATAATGTCATTAAAATTCTATCGCTGTAACCAGTTTAAATGATCTTGCAATGTTCAGAGTGCTACTTAATACAACTTTCTGCATTCTCAGTAATATTTCTTTGTATCTTGTACCAAAGAAGCCCTTCATTTCAGATTCCATGGCTTTAGACATCCTCCAAGTACATCTATAATGACGTTTAGTTGTGAGATCTTGTATCCTGGGTGTTGTTTTGTCAGCTCAAGTCTAAGTGCTCCATACTTCTTGGTCTTTTCTTTGTCTTTCTTGTCTCTGTTGTTGATCCAAGGGCAGCTCATTTCCACCATAAGTACCTTCTTGTTTTTGTGGTCGATGAAACGTGCATCTACACGATTAGATTGTACGTATGTATAATCAGCATATACAGGTACATCCCAGTATGCCTCAGCATCAGGTGACTTATAAAGAGGTTTGGGCTTCACATCTGAGAACCATGGCGGAGTACTATCAGCGAGCTCTAGGTCTTTGAGCATCTCAAAGAAGAACACTTTCAAAGCAAAATTGTGCCTTTCTAAGTACTTGGACTGAGCTAATGATGGACATCCAGCAAGTACATGTGCCATGCTCTCGGGACCTTCGCCACACATTCTACTTTTGACATCGTTCTTGTCCGTTGTTCCGGTCTTGTAGGCCATGTAGACCTTTGTTGGTGTGAGCTGCTCGTACAGTTCCATGATGCCTGCGATACAGTGGGTAGGAGCACATTGCCATTTATTAAGCCATGCAAAACAATTTTCAAGGCTCAGTTGATCATCTTGCTATCTTGCTTTTAAAAGACTCCCTTGCCACTGTTGATCTTCGACTTTTTTGACTAGTTTCTCATTTACAACTTTCTTTATATGCTTCTTGGTGTGCATATCTTTGGTAGCTATCTCTGGTTCTTCTGTTGGGCTACATGATGGTTCAGTGGTATTCAAGTTCAGAGTTATATCCAGTTCTTGTGCAAACTTTTTCGAGTCAGTGATAAGAGAGGAGAATCCCTTGACTGTAGCACATTCTTCAAACTGTTGCACAGATTTCATCTTGGGGTCTAGACTTTCATAGAGTTTAACTGCTGCTTTGATCTTGATCAGCTTATACTCTTGTTCAATGGCTCGTAGTCCTCGTCCTCCTTTCTCCCTAGGTAGATATAGCACCGCTATGGAGCCAAGTGGATGTCGCCCTCCATTTTCGCAGATGATCTTTCTTGTTTGTCTGTCGATGTCACGCAACTCAGCAAGTGGCCAATGCTGGGTCCACATGGGGTATGTGAGTGCTGGAAGTGCAAACTGGTTTGTAGCAAGGACGCGGTTAAAATCAGATAGTGGGCTCATCCAGATCACGGATAGTCTTCTGAAATACACCTTTGCTGCCTCTTTGAGGGCTTGCTTCTCGTCTTGCATAACTGACTCTTTAATCCCCAGAAACTTGTAGTTGGATCCTGACTCGAGATTCTTGACCACTGACGTCTCGTTGAGTTTGACGTCTATTATTATTATCATTAGTATCATTAATAAAAACCAGCAGGCTTAGCAGAGTTTAATAGACACTTCGATATGAACCGACTGCGTTTGATGTGCAGGCGAATGTATTTTTTACATTCAGCCCAGAAACAGATCAGGAGTATTTTACGTTTTGTGTTCTATATGTATCTCTGTTACCATACGATAAACTGTGATCTCAAGAAATCGATCAGTACTAACGATCAAATTTCATTTGATAGTGCATGGGAAGTAGGTACAATGTTCAGGGTTCGTTAAAGACTAGGGAGGCTTTAACAGTTTACACTCTCTCGTAATAAGGTAGCTCTCACTGTATTTTAAGCAACCGGCTCCTGTGATACAGTAAACCTGTACTGTATAGGCCGGTCACTAATAATACGTCGACATACCACGCCACGTGTCAAGCGAATATTTACAGTCAATTGAATCCTTATTCAGTTATATCCTTCCCCCTCCCTATAGAGGAAGTGGACACTCACAATCGGTCCTTTCGTGACCCAAAACCTGTATTAGGTGAACAATTCAAAAGGTCAAAACGAATACCCTTATTGAGGCGGACACTAGTAGTCTGTCCGGGGTATTACAAGTCTCGCTGAACCAAAATATCTTGCAAGAAAAGTATACCTTCCTGTTTTTCGTCGGTGTCTTCCATAACTTCAGCGGTGTGCTTCCCAAGAGTCTCTGGAAGGACCCAACAAAAAACTGCAGCAATGAAAGACAAGCCTCCCATTAAGGCGAAAGGCAAAATGGCGTTAATACGAGTCATTTCCACCACAAAGGGAGAGCTTGCTGCCTCAATACGACTTGCTACGGATACCATACCCATGCCGCTGTTTCTGAAATGAAATTATAAACAATTGACTTGAAAGCTAAGAGAAGAAATTCCTTGTTCTTGGTTTGCGGACCCTGTTCCACACCCTGCACCTGAAGTAGGCTGGTTTGGCCAACCGAAATATAGTGCTCCGTCTTAAAATTCACTTATCTACGTTGTATCGGTCTTGCCTCTATATTTATATTTCATATTCCTGTTCCACACACTTTAGTGTGTTCATTCTTTTCTTCACCCATTCTTGTTTATCTTACCTCATTCCTTATTCCACTTTTCTTGTTTCTCCCTTCCTTATTCTTTTTTCTTCGAGTACTTTCGCCCCGCGCCCCGCGCCCCGCGCCCCGCGCCCCGTTTCTCGTGCCCCGTGCCCCGCGCCCCGTCCCCCGCGCCCCGCCCCCCGCGCCCCGCGCCCCGCGCCCCGCGCCCCGCGCCCCGCGCCCCGCGCCCCGCGCCCCGCGCCCCGCGCCCCGCGCCCCGCGCCCCGCGCCCCGCGCCCCGCGCCCCGCGCCCCGCGCCCCGCGCCCCGCGCCCCGCGCCCCGCGCCCCGTTTCTCGTGCCCCGTGCCCCGTGCCTCGTGCCCCGTGCCCCGTGTCTCCTGCCCCGAGGCAAGAGTTACAAGGGTTCGACGGCTTAACCTTCAGGCAACTTTATTTGAATCTCACCTAGCAATCGTTGGGAAAAGTTCAGCGGAGAAAACGTAAATGGCGTTGAAAGAAGTGGTAATACAGAGTTTACCCAGAGTGCCAAGCGTCACTCGACCAGCGATGTAACCTGAAAAGAAACATATGAAATGGTTGCGTGAAAATTTACGGGGAATTTGAGTTGATATCAGAATAAGATAAAGATCATCGTTTCTCAAATACCTGTGTTATTAGTACCATTTGGTATCAAGGAAACTGCCACCACAGTGACTCCTGCTAAAATCATATAAGCTACTAAAGTTTTCCGACGACCAAACCTGGTAAAGGAAAAAGCACATGCAATTGGTTAAAACATGTATTTGTTTTCATAAAGATAAGTGACAAATTAGTTTTCAATGCAATTTCCGATCTAGTGCGAAACAAAAGGAAAATAATTTTCTTTAACAGACTTCATTTTGCTTTCTTGATTCCGTTCCTCCTCAAGTAGAGATCCTACGGGAAAGGGGCGTGGGCTCAGTAAAGCCTAACAGCGGCCGGCTATTAAGCCAATCTTGTCAAAAGTGACTCAGCAATCAAACTTCAGGCATGCGCAAGAGAATTATTTACCCGTCCAAGACTGCGGCTCGGGTAGTCGAAAGCTGGTAGGGTCCTCGTAGTTTTTAATCGTTTTAGCCAAAGATCATTTTTAAATTTCAACTAAGAATCAATTTTGGTTGGCTGCACGGCAGGAAGCCGCACAAAATATTAAAAAAAAAAAAAAAAAAAAAAAAAAAAAGAAGAAAAATTTACGGTTTTTCTGACAAAAAGATTTCATTACAAGCATTCAAATGATCTACCACCGCTAGCAGGAGTACCATCACTGGACGTCTTGAAGTTTGATCATGCGCAGACCGTTGTGTCCTCAAACTTGCTGTTCGTCCTAACTAAAATGTCCCAATACCTGTTACAGTTGTGAAGAACCAGGATATTTGTAGGGATCTCCACCAAACTCGTCGGTATAAAATTCAAATAGATACTTCCTCCAAATTCTCCTGAACTCAGTGACAGCCCATAATATATCATGCCGTTCACAAACCTGAAACAAATATTTGAAAATTTAGGAAAGTAAGAAAAGAAACTTAAACCGGATCAGAACTAGACTTCGATAAGAATGTGACACGTCTTCAAAAGTGCTGACTCTTCCAAATTTGAAGAATCATACAGAGGTGGGCCAAGGATGGAGTAGACTATCTCATCCTCTATACGATACTGTGAACAATAAGTAAAGTGACTGTACTAAACCGACAATGATCCTCTGATTCAAAAATCAGAAACAGAATTAAGCCATCATCCTCGGAAAAGTCCTGCTCAGTTGGTCCACCATATTTTATCATCAGTCAGCTATTTCTTCTGTAAGGCTTCTTCGAGTCTGTGGTGGAACTATTCATTTACTGTTATTGGCAAAATGTAAACCGATGAAAAGTCGGATAGTTCAAAATTATTTAGAGTAATATCATCAAAGGTAAACGCAACGCAAAATGAATTCCAAGTTTGAAGGTGTGGAGAATTGACTCTAATCATTTCACCCCCAAGATCTGATAAATCTCCCCTCTAGCTGCTACACATTTCCTTGTAAATTAGTTATGAGAATTGGGTGTAAGATCAAGATTACAATTTCTACCTGATAAAATTGAGTATTCTCATTACCTGTTTACTGTATAATGTATGGATATTATAGGGAGAACTTACATGGAGTGAAAGCGGGTTAACTCCTTCACCATTAATTTTCTCTTAATGTTTTTGTTCCTTTTATTTGTTCAAAAGAAGTTTAACAATTAAGAGTGCTTGGTGTGTAAGAGTCAAACAATTTGAGATATGAATATTTTCAACCCCCTCCCCTTAAATTTTGTATGCATTTAGGTACCCGACGGATGCATTAAAATCCACCTTAACAAGGTTGTAGCATTTGTGTTACCATGGTAACAATGGATGATTGTTCTCGGCGGAAGGCCTTATTTACAAGGATAAATTTTGCCTAAAAAGTGTAAATGTAAATCTCTTAAGTCCATTGAAACGCTACAACTTAATACCTACAGCAGACCCAGTGACATTTATCATCTTAATTGTTTCATGAGGTTAACATAAACAAAATAATGGATGATTTATCAAGGTACACGTTCGGCCATTTTGGCTGCAGGGTAAAACGAATATTATATTTTTAGAAAAATTTAAACTTTTTTCCACAGGATAAGCTTGCCTAAAAGTAAAAGCTTTCGGTTAGACTTCAAGACTTAATCACTTACTAACCTCACCTAAAGCGGTGAGGTTACACGATGTGTCAGTTGTGTCGGGGCTAGAGGTCTCGCCGAAAGCTTTTACTTTTTAGGCAAGCTTATCTGATGTACAAAAGTGTAAATATTTCTTTTCTGAGTCTTCCCCGGCTGGATAAAATTCCTATATTCTATCATATTTTTCTTAATTTCTCCAAAAGTACACCGGTCCTGAACTGAGACTTAGACCCGGTTCAAACGTTGATCTTTTCATGAGCCGAACTAAATTCTTTGAATTAAGTAAATGAAAAGGTCGGCGTCTGAATCAATTTGGAACGGCTGTTTCAATTTGGAACGGCTCACCCGTTCTTCTCGCCTGGCTCAATCGAGAATTTCGCCTTTGGAACACCTTCGGAACGGCTTTGATTCAGACGCCGTACTTTTTATGTGCCGATCCTAATGCATAAATTATTACAATGTATTTGCAGGCCGTTTGTCTGCTTTTACTTGAACTGTATTTGAAACGCCTATAAAGAACGGCGTCTGAATGAACAGGCGTACTTTTGTTAATTTGGGTCCATTCAAATTCAAATTGAGTTCGGCTCACGAAAAGTTCGGCGTCTGAACCGGGCCTTACCTCCAACTTAGTACTAATGTTCTACTTGCTAAATCTGCAAATTATCTGCGGACTGGTCCCCCGCTACTTTTTGTAAGCACAGTTCACGAACTGACCTCAAGAATCGATTGTTGAATAATTAACTTGGAGTAAGTGAATCATCGATCACTTTCACTCTACTTTTCCTCTCCACTGAAAAATGTGTCTATTTTAACATATGAAACTGCTCGCGGCTAACTATTTTCCAGAGTTCGTGTGATTGACTTCTATTTGAAAAGGTCTTTCCTCTGAAACAACTTGAACCTGAAAAGAGAATTTGTCAACACGGTTTCCTGTTGTCGGCTCACGAAAAGTTCGGCGTCTGAACCGGGCCTTACCTCCAACTCAGTACTAATGCTCTACTTGCTAAATCTACAAATTATCTGCGGACTGGTCCGCTGCTACTTTTTGTAAGCACAGTTCACGAACTAACCTCAAGAATCGATTGTTGAATAATTAACTTGGAGTAAGTGAATCATCGATCACTTTCACTCTCTTTTTCCTCTCCACTGAAAAATGTATCTATGAAACTGCTCGCCGCTGACTATTTTCCAGAACTCGTGTAATTGACTTCTATTTGAAAAGGTCTTTCCTCTGAGACAACTTGAACCTGAAAAGAGATTTTGTTAAAAGTTTCCTGTTGTCTGATGATCTGATTGGAATATCTTTGTCTCGACAAGAGATCATGCTTGATTAGAAAAAGCTGTTCCTTGGATTTACACAAAAATTCCTCAACTCGTAAGAATGGTTAAAATCATCCTGGTGGTAGAACTACCTATTCGATAACTCTTTGTTTTTGAGTACGTTTCATGCTCATTTTAAGTGCTTCTGTGGCCTTGTGTTACAAATATTCAACTTTACGTCTCATACTGAAATAGTTTGTAATTCTTTTTTAACCATATTGTTTATAAGCTTCCAATTGTAGATACCAATACAGTTCAAGCGCCTTTTTGTTCTCATTGGTTAACAAGCCAGGCTGGGGACCAGTAAAACTGTCTCACACAGGAAAGTATAGTTCTGGTCGCTACTCCATATACAGTTGTTCTAGCTATGAACCCATATTTGGTGTAGGACACGATCTTCACATTGTCAACTACGCCTCATCCAACACAAATTCTAACTCAAACCTTGGATTCACCTACAGTCCACCATCTGTCTACAGTTTTTGCAGTCCCTTCACCCAATCATTCTTGGCAGGAAGTCACTAGCTCTTTGCGACGTGATCAAATTGAAGTGTTTTATGAAACTACTCGAAACAAACGAACTGAAGTAACGGTAATATTCTAAATTCCTATTTACTGACAATCGAGGCAGACGTTTCTGTCTGGGCTAAGACTTCAAAGATAAAGCTTGGACAGATATTTATGTCACGGCACTATACTATCCAAATTATACGAAAATTATTGATCAAAGTGACACTATTGTTAACTTGCGGATAAACCGTGCAGAATATCATTGGATTGTTCAGTGATCGTACCAAAAATAAATATTCCACTGATTACAAAGACAAAATGAAGCCGTTTTCACCACACAGTCCTTCCTCAATTTAACGATCGATGCGCCGTCTTTAACTAGATGCATACCGTCCCCTGACTCCAACAGCCGTGCTAACACCACGAAATTTGTATAGCGAGTCCCCCACATTACTCGTCCCATGATTCGCATGTCACCGAGTAAAGGAGGCTTTAACTTTGCGTGAACTATTTTATTAAAATATAATAAAGTTGCATGGTCGAGTAATGAGTAAAGATTGGTCTATTGAAGTTTTGGTTTTAATGTTTGATGGTTGTGTTGAACGCAAGAAAATCGACTGTTGATATTATCTTGGCTCAATGTCATACAGTTGGATAAATATTTAACAATTACCAACCTCCAGCTGCGAGACACAGTTTATAACCGTAGGAAACAATTAAATTAAACGGAAATATGTCACCTTGTAGAGCCTGATAATAAGGTTGTGAGATAATTTTTTTCCACAGGCAAGAACGGTAAACTCCAACTGGAACTGTTAATTTGGTCAAATTCTCAAAAAAGTGTTCTACGCTTGTGCTAACACGAGTCAAAATAAAAGGTAGTTTGCTGGTTTCTAAGAAAACTGTTTCGTATACATGGACAGGCAAGTGAAAAATGTAGCTTATTGTCCAATAGAAGTTCATAAATGTACCTAAGACGCTTGAGTGAATTTTGAAAAACTGATGTTTCAAAGGTCGACAGGTTGCTGAATCAAAGAGACGCAGAACTATTACTCGAAACATTGGCTTTTAAAACTCAGGGCATTCACCTTCCACAGTGTTGCGTTCGTAATCACTCCAGTTTAATAAGAACAGAGGATGTGTTATCCGTCTGGTACAACTTTCAACTGACTCCAGACCATGCAAAATAAACGCGCAACCGAAGAAAAATACAAAACCGACCAGGCACAAACTACTTCCACCGCGACCAATTTACATCAATAACAAACAAACTAAAAAAAAATCCAACTTGATAAGCGCATTTCTCAGGTTTAATGGCTTAGGCAAATTTTCCTTTTCTAGTCGAAAGAAAATAGAGTTGGGCTGAACATTTTGCTCAACTCCCAAGCGTATTGCTCGCTCGGTCTCGCTGGACAAAACCCGACACATCCTAAAGGTATAACTAACAAATTATTCGGAAAAAAACTATAGACATTTGCCCAGTTCGTTTCCTTTTTCTCTCTCTCTTTTGAACTATTACTAATAAGCCTTCACATATTCACAGACACACATAACCCAAAGAAATCATTTATTGCCAAAGGTCTCTATCGACAAAGAGGATTAATAACTTGATTAATTTGCGTTACGCTTACAGTTGGGTTCCTAACCTTTCTCTTTAGTAGAAGAAGGGAAGTTAAATATCTATCAGATTTCCGATAAATTACTCCAGACACTCATAAGTCTAACATGGTCTTAACTAAGTTCTCTTAATTCAAAAATATCCAAAGAAGTAATTAAGGTAATGTATAGAGGTAACAGAAAGCGGTAATTAACACTCATTTCTTTAGTTCTTCCAGAGGATAGTCCGCTTTATCTAAAAACAAGTAAAAATAATCAACACAGTTCTGGTAAAATATTGAACAAGGACAGGGTACCTGTAAATAAACAATAACCTCTATCAGGGGCTTCTGCCAACCTCGTTCCCACGGTCTCTTATCTCCTCGACCCCCCTTCCCTCTCTACCCCCCTGTAGCGAGAGATGAGAGACCCTGGGAACGAGGTTGAGGCTCCTGCGTCTTCTTGGCTTCAAATCTGCTGGCTATTTGACCACACGTTAATATCTCTTTCTGTTCATCTGAAATAGGTGAGAGAATATTTTAAGTTTTGTGTTCTGAATGCATCTCTGTCATCATACGCTACGCTGTAATCTCACGAAATCAATCAGCCCTATTAAATTTCCTGTGAAAGAGAAGTACAATGTTTGGGGGGTTTGTTCCAAGACAAGAGAGGCTCAATTAGTTTATACTCTCGAAAACGAGAATTTCTGATTTCATCGCAGGGTCCATTACCTCCTTTGACCCTTTTTCAATTCCGTCGATAATCATATCAAAAGGAGACGGTCTCAATGAGGTGATTATTTTCGCGGCTACTGGTTGCATTTTTTGGCTTTTTACGGCTAACAGTTAATCCCACTGATACCCTGCAATAAATACCGACGAAACATTGTCCTTGTGGGAGCGCAACTGGAGAGGGTCGCCAAGGCAGGTGAATGTCTTTTAGGGGCCCGGAGGGAGAACTAGACTCGCTTTCCGCTGCTCTCTCGAGTCCGGCCTTTTTCGTGGGTTCGGTGAGAAGCGCGTAGGTTCAAGAAGGAGCGCGGGCTCCGGTTACCGAACAGCGGCAGGTAATCGAGCCTGAGGGAGAACGCGTCGCGTTACAGGACCAAAAGAACAGCTGCGACGGCACCTATTAAAGTTGAACCCACGGATCAGAATAGCATTCTTGGTCGATGCCTGATTATTAAGCTATTCTAAACTTTATTTTCAGCACGGTTTCATCATGGAATCTACATCTGATGGGTTACTATTACATTAACGAAATGTATTTACATTGGAAAGTTTTTTAAAAAAATTACAGTTTAAAAGTAGTGGAAAGTAAGACTAATTACACAAACAAAGCAAAATTCCAAATTTTAAGGTAAAATTGAATTCTAAACTTAACTACGATAGGGTTATTGCCAGTGAGTATGCAGTCGTTTTTCTATCCCTATCTGATGTATATTTTCTATATACTTCCATTTCATAATTCATTTACCCTCTCCGAAAAAATTTCAGTCAAAAGACCTCTTCTTATGAAATTTAATCTGTTTTGTCTGACAACTGTGTAAATGATATTCTTGGCTATAAGGGGTAAGCTGAAGCAGTTGCTGAAAGTAATGTTTCGTGTTAACTTACGGAGGCGAATCAGTCCCTGTGAGTGAACCATATTTTACCTGTTTAAAGACCACTAATACAGAAATGGATGCAAAGAAGAACGTCCGTGCGAAACCTAGTGAAAAGATCAGAGGAATTTCCGTGGCTATTTCGGTGACTTCCTTGACTCTTGTGATGTTGCTGTTTATGAGGATCGAGTTTGTATACAAGAATTCGAAAGCGCTGGAAACAAGGCTTGAAAATCGAATTCAGCGGATTGACGATGACTTGAAAGCCAAGTTAAAGAGAATTGTGGAGAAGAGGTTACCGTTTCAGGAAACTGTACAAACAAGAAAGAGTAAGGGAAGGCCTGATGTTATCTTTGGTAAGTCACTTGTTACACGAAGCTCTGTTCTTAAACCCTTTAATCAGCGACATTACTTTATCGTACCACAAAGAGATTTTCTTTGCCAGTCTAACTCTCCATTACAGCAACATGCAGATTACTCAACTTTTAGCTACAATTCCATTTTCGATAACCATAAAATCAGACACAGCCGAAATATCAGTTAAGTTGTATTTTACATGTTTGTTATCCTGCCTTCTGCCCGTGACATGCAGAGATTAAGTTTCCCAAGAGGCCAAACTCAAGTGTCGTTGAGATCTCAATTAATTTCTCTTTTAACCAGCCTTATGCAACAAAATGCCCCTTAAGGAAATCAACGATGACTTGTTTTCCTCATCATTACACTTTGTGATTGGGGTCATTGAAAACATCTGCTTTCGTATAACGATAGCATTAGGGTGACGTGCATTCGTGCGTCAGGCCACTGAAGAATGCATATTGGATCAAGTGACATTTTGTTGAACTAAATCGCAGTAATGATTCCCACTGTTTTAAATTCCTGAAACACAGCAGTATACATTTTCATTCTCTTAGACTAATGCGTTTGATCCCCGCCAATTTTTGGCACCGAGATTTTCACGAACGTAGAATTTGAAATATTTCCGAGGAACAGGACGCAATGAGCGATGCGCGATGTTCAATGTCCTTGCTTAACATGATCTCTCAGCTGAAATGTCTCAAGACTGACGGTAGCCTTGGACAGCCCTCGGGTTATTTTTGGACAAAATGTTTAGAAGTAAAAGGTTCCCTTTATTAATTATTCTGCTCCTCAACTCTGACTGTATTTTAGGTTGAGTTACACAATTTTACAACGATCTCGTGAGCATAAGAAAGTTTTTAAAATTTCATTTTTGTCTTTATTTTCTTAGTTCTTCCTCTTCACCGTAAACATTGATTGTTAAACGAATACATCGACTCAGCTTCTTCTTTCACACTTTAAAATGCATTTATCCCAAAATAAATGTTTCTTATCGTAACTTCGAAAGGTTTTGAAAGCAAAGAAGGAACTGTGTCATCAGGCATCCATGATCATCAAAGAGAGAGAAGAAATGTTGCTGCAGGAACAATAACTCTGCAGCAAGTTCGCCAGGAAATCAACAACAAACTCAATGAGTACTGCAATGTCACAAACAACATTTGCCAGACAGGACCTCCAGGTCCTCCAGGTGCCCATGGGTATCCAGGCTACAAAGGAGAAAAAGGAGCCCCTGGCAAAATCGGCCCACAAGGCCCTCAAGGTCCTATCGGGGCTCCAGGCGTGAGTGGCAAAAGAGGACCTGTGGGACCTCAGGGAGTAAAAGGCGACAAAGGCGATAAAGGGTCCGTTGGAGCATCCGGTATTAGAGGAGAGACTGGATCCAAGGGTAATCAAGGACGAAAAGGATCTATTGGCTTAAAAGGAAACAAAGGCAGCAGAGGATTGGTTGGTATTCAGGGACCAAAAGGAGAATGTGTTGTTCCACCGAAGATCAGTGTGTATCCAGTATCTCAGGAAGTCTTTGTGAACGAGCCAGCAATATTTTACTGTTGGGTTCAAGGCCATCTGTCGTCCAAGATAACTTGGCGTAAGCTTGGAAGCTCTCTATCTGGTGCTACTGTGGAAGATGATGCGCTTCGAATCAACAGCGTACAAAGGTCGCATGTTGGGTCATACCTTTGTACAGCTCACACAGCTCTAGGAATGTTCAAAACAATAACCAGGTTACATTTAAAAGGTAGCATCTTTCATAATCTAAGTATCACCTTTGTTCAGTTACATCCAAGAGGACTAAATCCCAACCGAGATGGTTTTGGTGCTCCTTTTCTTTTCGGTAACGCCACAAGCCAGCAAACGAATATGATAAGTTTTCTCGCGCCTTCTTTAGCTCAGACATTTAAAAATCCTTTTAACAAGCTTGTTGTGTGTAGTGATTTGATATGCCTTCTTTTTTCAGAGCCACCTAAATTTTCCAACAGGCCACCTACAATGGTCACCACAGTGCTAGGAGCTAATGTAACCCTCTGCTGCGAGGCCTCCGGTTTTCCTAGTCCAAAAGTTGAATGGTTGTGGACTCAAAAGACTTCCGACTCATTCACGCTTTTTCAGGAAGATGGATGTCTCTTAGCTATCGCGATTAAAGAGAGCGTTGAGGAAGATTTCATGTGTAGGGCTTCAAATAGCTTTGGATTGGCTGAGACAACAACCACGGTGTTAACAGCTAGAATAGGAGGTAATGCTCATTGGTTACTTTCTCTGGGCACGAGGAGCTTGACAGAGAATATTAAATGAGATTTTTATCGCTTTTCTTGATAATGAAAGGTGTATAATAGACGGCTCCAGTGTTACAGATATTGCAAAATAAAAATACATTTCGTTTGACCCAAATTGATTTCCGACATCAAGGAACTACAGTAGATCGCTTATAAATTGGGCAATTAGAACAACCCTTTCTTTGTTTCTCTTCCGTATCAAGGTTTGGAGCAATCAGCAATACTAGCAAACAAATATCTCTACCTGCGCACTTTGCGTTTTTGGTTAGGATCTGTTAGGCAGAGCAAATCTTTTTACTGGAAGCGCTGTTGGCGAGCATCTGTGGATGGTTGGGCTACCTCCACCTTCCACTCATTGTGTGATAACAAAGGGCCAACAGTGACCATTATCCGTGTGGGAAGATACATCTTTGGTGGATACACCAGCACATCATGGAGTAAGTAAATAATCAATTGCTTTAATTTCCCTTTTCCTCTTCGCTGAGAAAGATGTCTATATTTAACTTATGAAACTGCACGCCGTTAATTATTGTTCGAGAACTCACGAAAGGGACTTTTATTTAAAAGTCCCTCTTCTGAAATAACTTCAACCTGGGGATAGATTTTGTCAAAGATTTCCTGTTGTCTGATTATCTTGTTGGAATTGTTCTACTTTGACAAAAGATCATGCCCGATTAGATACAACTGTTCCCTGTATTTACGCAACAATTCCTTCAGTTGTAGGAATGGCTCCAATCATCCGTGCTGTAGAATTTTCTGTTCTATAGCTCTTTGTTTTACCGTCGTTGTTACCTAAAAGTACGTTTCTTATTCGTTTTAAATGCTTCTATGGCCTACCATCACAAATATTCACTTTCACCTCTCATACTGAAATAGTTCGTAATTCTTTTTTACCATTTTGTTCATTAGCTTCCAGTTGTGGATACCAATACAGTTCAAGCGCCTTTTTGTTCTCATTGGTTAACAAGCCAGACTGGGGACCAGTGAAACTGTCTCAAACAGGAAAGTATAGTTCTCGTCGTCGCTCCTTTTACAGTTGTTCTAGCTATGCACCCACATTTGGTGGAGGACACGATATTTACATTGCCAGCTACGCCTCATCCAACACAAACTCTTACTCAAACCTTGGATTCACCTACAGTCCACCATCTGGGCACAGTTATAGAAGCTCCTTCACCCAATCATTCCTGGCAGGAAGTTACGAATTTCAACCTGATGAAGTTGAAGTGTTTTATGAAACTACTTGAAACAAACGAACTGAAGTAACGGTGATATTCCAAATTCCCTGTTCACTGACAATCGAGTCAGACGTTTATGCCTCTGTTAAGGCCTCAAAGATAAAAGCTTAAAGAGATCTTTATGTAACAGCACTATACTGTCCAAATTGTACGAAAATTATTAAGCAGAATGACATCATGGTCGACTTGCGGATAAACCGTGTAGAATATCATTCGATTACATAGTGATTGTACATAAAGCTAATAATCTTGTGATTACAAAAACAAAATGAAGCCGTTATCATCAAAAAGTCCTTCCCCATTTTAACGATCGGTGCGCCATCTTTAATTAGATGCATACCCTCCCCAGACTCCTATGACCGTGAACACCACCAAATGTGCATATCGAGTACCCCACATCACTTGTCCCATGATTTGCATGTCACCGAGTAAAGGAGGGCTTTAACTTTGTGTGTACTTTTCTATTAGAATGTAATGAAGTTGTATGGTCGAGTAATGATAAAGATTGGTTTATTGAAGTTTTGGTGTTAATGTTTGATGGTTGTGTTTAATACTAGAGAAAATCAAATGTCGATATTTTCTTGGTTCGATGTGATGCAATTGGATAGATGTTTAACCATTGCTACCCTCCAGGTGCGAGACGCAGTTTATAACCTTGGGAAACAATTGAAATGAAAGGGGAGATGTCCCCTTGTAAAGCCTGATAATAAGTTTGTGAGATAAGTTTTTCCACAGGCAAGGAAAGTAAACTCAACCGGGACCGTTAATTTGGGCAACTTCTCCGAAAAAGCTTAGTTAATAATTGAGGAGAATATGCTACCTTTCTATAACATCGATCAAGAAATGGTTAGATATTGTAGTCTTCTAGGGACGAATAAATGGAGGTCCTGTCTCCTGCATCTATTAATTAGTTAATTGGGTTAGGCAGGGGACGTTAAAGAACCCACTTCACGAGATTACTGTGATGTGGTCTGGCCTGGTTACTGGGAATTGGGGGGAGGGGGCATCTGTTATATTCGCGTTCATTTGATTGTAAACTGCTTAGCAGTCTGGAAAAGTCCCCCGTACAGTGTTGTAATGCGCAATTGAAAAAAATATTGATAATTGTGCAATAGAAACTTATAAAATTATTAATTATTATTGTTATGGCTCGAAACATCTGTGTTTAAAACTCAGGCATTCACCTTCAACAGTGTTACGTTGGTAATCACTCCAGTTTAATACGAACAGGGGATGTGTTATCCGTCTGGTACCTTTTTCAACTCCAGACCGTCCAAATAAACGCGCAACCGAAGAAAAATACAAAACCGACCAGGCACAAACAAATTCCGTCGCGACTAACTTACGTCAGTAGCAAACAACTTTGCGCTAAACGCTTTACTCAATTTCCAAGTATAATACTTGCTCGGTCTCGCTAAACAAAACCTGACACGTCACAAAAAAAACTAAACATTCTCTAGTCATTTCCTTTCTTTTTCTCTTTTCTTAACTATTATTAATAATTGCAAGAAATATACAACTTTTATGAAAGACATGTTTCGGCATGCCATCTTTAGTCAATGAGTAACTGAGTATGAACAATTATATAGCATACAAGTAGATGAACAAATTATTTACAATATGATGTAATACAAAAGCGGGTACTAATTACAACGTGACACCAAAACATCAAAGGTGTAAACTAGAACGCTAGGAAAGTGATAATTATAATGCTGTAATTGTTTGTTAAGTTCAGGTTTGATCTTTTTTATATAAAAAGTCTCTTTGAGTTTTAAATCAATTGAGTTGTTAGTAAAATCCAGAATACTAAAACAAGAATGGGAGTCAAACAACAACAAACATATGAAACATATGTATGAACTGCGGTTATGAAACGTATATATCCACTTGTGGTTCGAATCCCGTACAGGCCTGAAACTTTTTTTTTTTTTTTTTTTTTTTTTTCAGGTCTGATTTTCACTATTGCTCAAATAGTGCTTTACTGCGAAGGATCGTGCATATATAAAAAGGGGAGTATTTGTTCTTACAAGAAGGAGATGTGTTGAAGTGCTTAAAAATATGCGAGTTTTTATCGCTTCCGTGTGCTCATTTATCCTAGCAGAAAAGTGGCGACTAGTTTCACCAATATAACAGAAATTGCATCCCGCACAAGAAAATTGGTAAACTACCATGGATTTTAGAGCATCAGGAGTACGATCTTTAACACTAAACATGTATTTGATTTTAAAAGAAGTGAAAACTAGTTTGATATTTAGGTACGATTTGCAAAAGCGCTTAGTGAGTTGTCGGAATTTAAGGTTCGCTATTTTAGAATAATAGCCGACAAAAGGGAGTTTAAAGTAACGTGTATTGTTGTCATCATTAATGTTCCGGCTTTTTTGAGAAGAAGACCTTTCAAGGTACCGCTTGAAAGTTCTGTCAATAATATGCGAAGGAAAAGAATTAAACACCTTTGATGTTTTGGTGTCACGTGGTAATTAGTACCCGCTTTTGTATTACATCCTCTTGTAAATAATTTATTCATCTACTTGTATGCTATAAAATTGTTCACACTCAGTTACTCATTGACTGAAGATGGCCGCATGCCATGCCGAAACATGTCTTTCGAAAAAGTTTTATATTTCTTACAATATCTATCATACTTGCTATTATTACGACCTTATGGAAATATTACTGATAAACCTTCACATATTCACAGATACACATAGCCCTAAGAAATCATTTATTGTTGAAGGTCTCTATACACAAATTTACTAGCTTGATCATAAGTGTCACGCTTATAGTTTGGGTTATTAAGCTGTCTCTGTTTTAGGAGGGAAATTCTATAACTACCAGAACTCCGAGAAATTACTTCAGACACTCACAAATGTACCCTAAGATGGTCTCACCTAAGTCCTATTAATTCAAAGATTTACTTTCAAGGTAAAGTCGTTGGTAAATGTCCAGAGAACTAATACGGTAATGTAAAAAGGCAACAGAAAGCAGCAGTCAATCCTCATTTCTTTAGTTCTTTAAGAGGATGGTCTTTATCTGAAAACAAGCGAAAATAATTAACACAGTTCTGTTTTAATATTCAACAATAATAGGGTACATGTAGATAAACAATAATCTCTACCGGGGGCTCCTGCCAACCTCCTTCCCAGGGTCTCTGATCTTACCGCCCCCCCTACAGCGAGGGGGGAGAGACCCTGGGAACGAGGTTGGGCTTCCTACCTCTACTTGGCTATAAATATGCTGGCTATTTTACCGCGGACTTTAATATTTCTTCTCAGAGGCGAACAGTTGTCCGTGGGCGTAGTCTGTAATCAGTAAGTCAGGCAAATTATGCCTTGCCTGACTTTTGTTCTGGTTGTTTTTCAGTGTTGTTTTTGCTGTTATGCAGATGGCCGTGTCTTCTCGAGGGAGAGTAATGAAGAATAAGGAGGCGGCGTGGCCGAGTGGTTAGGGTGCTGGACTTGTAATCCGGTGTTCAGGGTTTGTTGAAGACAAGAGAGGCCTTAACGGTTTACACTCTCTCGTAATAAGTTAGCTCTCACTGTATTTTAAGCAACCGGCTCCTGTGATACAGTAAACCTGTACTGTATAGGCCGGTCACTAATAATGCGTCGACATACCACGCCCCGTGTACAGCGAATATTGACAGTGAATTGAATCCTTATTCAGTTATATCCTCCCCCCTCCCTATAGAGGAAGTGGACACTCACAATCGGTCCTTTCGTGACCTAAAACCTGTATTAGGTGAACAATTCAAAAGGTCTTAGTGTAGATTTAACATGTTTCAGCAAACAAGTTCAGTTTAAAACCTGTTTCTTCATTGTAAAGGACCGTAACTTAAGTTTGTCAGTAGAATACTTTTTCAAACGAATACCCTTATTAAGGCGGACACTAGTAATCTGTCCGGGGTATTACAAGTCTCGCTGAACCTAAATATCTTGCAAGAAAAGTATACCTTCCTGTTTTTCGTCGGTGTCTTCCATAACTTCAGCGGTGTGCTTCCCAAGAGTCTCTGGAAGGACCCAACAAAAAACTGCAGCAATGAAAGACAAGCCTCCCATTAAGGCGAAAGGCAAAATGGCGTTAATACGAGTCATTTCCACCACAAAGGGAGAGCTTGCTGCCCCAATACGACTTGCTACGGATACCATACCCATGCCGCTGTTTCTGAAATGAAATTATAAACAATTGACTTGAAAGCTAAGAGAAGAAATTCCTTGTTCTTGGTTTGCGGACCCTGTTCTACACCCTGCACCTGAAGAAGGCTGGTTTGGCCAACCGAAATATAGTGCTCCGTCTTAAAATGTACTTATCTACGTTGTATCGGTCTTGCCTCTATATTTATATTTCATATTCCTGTTCCACACACTTTAGCCTGTTCATTCTTTTCTTCACCCATTCTTGTTTATCTTACCTCATTCCTTATTCCACTTTTCTTGTTTCTCCCTTCCTTATTCTTTTTTCTCCGAGTACTTTCGCCCTGTGCTCCGTGCCCCGTGCCCCGTGCCCCGTGCCCCGCCCCTCGTGCCCCGCGCCCCGCGCCTCGCGCCCCGTGCCCCGTGCCCCGTGCCCCGTGCCCCGTGCCCCGTGCCCCGTGCCCCGTGCCCCGTGCCCCGTGCCCCGTGCCCCGTGCCCCGTGCCCCGTGCCCCGTGCCCCGTGCCCCGTGCCCCGAGGCAAGAGTTACAAGGGTTCTACCGCTTAACCGTGAGGCAACTTAATTTGAATCTCACCTAACAATCGTTGGGAAAAGTTCAGCGGAGAAAACGTAAATGGCGTTGAAAGAAGTGGTAATACAGAGTTTACCCAGAGTGCCAAGCGTCACTCGACCAGCGATGTAACCTGAAAAGAAACATACTAAATGGTTTCGTGAAAATTTACGGGGAATTTGAGTTGATATCAGAAAAAGATCAAGATCATCGTTTCTCAAATACCTGTGTTATTAGTACCATTTGGTATTAAGGAAACTGCCACCACAGTGACTCCTGCTAAAATCATATAAGCTACTAAAGTTTTCCGACGACCAAACCTGGTAAAGGAAAAAGCACATGCAATTGGTTAAAACATGTATTTGTTTTCATAAAGATAAGTGACAAATTAGTTTTCAATTAAATTTCCGATCTAGTGTGAAACAAAGGGAAAATAATTCTCTTTAACAGACTTCATTTCGCTTTCTTGATTCCGTTCTTCCTCAAGTAGAGATCCTACGGGAAAGGAGCGTGGGCTCAGTAAAGCCTAACAGCGGCCGGCTATTAAGCCAATCTTGTCAAAAGTGACTCAGCAATCAAACTTCAGGTATGCGCAAGAGAATTATTTACCCGTCCAAGACTGCAGTTCGGGTAGTCGAAAGCTGGTATAGTCCTCGTAGTTTTTAATCGTTTTCGCCAGAGATCGTTTTAATTTTCGACTAAGAATAAATTTTGGTTGGCTGCACGGCAGGAAGCCGCACAAAATATTTAAAAAAAAAAAAAACATTTACGGTTTTTCTGACAAAAAGATTTCATTACAAGCATTCAAATGATCTACCACCGCTAGCAGGAGTACGATCACTGGCCGTCTTGAAGTTTGATCATGCGCAGACCGTTGTGTCCTCAAACTTGCTGTTCGTCATAACTAAAATGTCCCAATACCTGTTACAGTTGTGAATAACCAGGATATTTGCAGGGATTTCCACCAAACTCGTTAGTATAAAATTCAAATAGATACTTCCTCCAAATTCTCCTGAACTCAGTGACAGCCCATAATATACCATGCCGTTCACAAACCTGAAACAAATATTTGAAAATTTAGGAAACAAAGAAAAGAAACTTAAACCGGATCAGAACAAGACTTCGATAAGAATGTGACACGTCTTCAAAAGTGCGGACTCTTCCAAATTTGAAGAATCATACAGAGGTGGGTCAAGGATGGAGTAGACTATCTCAGATTACAAATGAAAACTAAAAAAAAGGTTAGTCTTGGTCGTGGATTAAAATTATTTACAACTGGCTACGTTCCTAAGTTTTTTCTTCCTCTGAGCCCTCTGTCCCACACCCTGGGGTTAAAGAGGGGAGCAGGGAGGGGAAATTTCAACTCCAAGCCCTCTATATCTCACCCGGGGATTGAAGGGTGAAGGGGAGTGGGGTGAGGATAAATTTTGGGAACGAGGCTTCTTTCAATACTGACCAAGCATAACACTGGATTAGAGACAGCTTTGCCATGTTCCATGTTTTAAACAGCTCAAGGATCCCATTACACGAGGTGGTTACTGGAACGCGTAGTTCCTCGTTTGGCATCTCCTTCTTGTTCACTCTGGCGACATTGGACAAAATTTCTCGCGCTTTCTCCTTCTGTCCTTTGACAAGAAGCCACCGCACTGATTCTGGAATGAACCTTTGAGGAAAAGAAAGAGGCAGGTTTGAGGTTTGAGACAGCAAGGGAAGGAATAAGCTTCTGTTACCCTTTGGACTGTAATAGTTTTCATTACTTCAAATATTAATCTCGTTTGACCTTTCCCTCACAACCATGACAAAAATTACTCGTAACTGTTTAAAATCCCATCTGCATTGGCCACTTGAAGAGTCTACTCTTTACCGAGAACAATTCAAACAAGTACAGGGTGTAGGATTTAATGCAAGCACCATCAGGGGAAACTCAACCCGTGCTTGGATTTCCCAGAGGGTAAACTGCTAGCCGTAAAACTGCCGACAAAATTAGCCTTAAGGCGCAACGATTGAAACATTTTAACCGTTAATCGTGAAGAAAGTTAATCGTAAAAATTTTTGTTTCACTCACAAATGAATGAAGTTAAACCGTTAGCCTTAAAATGGCAAAAATTTCAACCGTTGACCGTAAACGCCATCGCCCTATTGAGACCCTCTTTCCAGTGTTGACAGCTGGGAACTTGTGTTCTCTTCGCGCTCGTACTGGCTCATCCGGAATAAATAGCGGCTGTGCCTTTTGTATAGCTTTCGTGACGACTAAATTCGTCCTTATCAAATACTGATATAATACCTGACTGTTATTTCCTAAGAACAGATAAACAATTCTCCCACCTAAGTTCTGAACTTTACCCTGTAATTTTTTTTTGCAAGAATTTGATGTCCCATCAAGATAACACCTTAAAACCTGATGGGTTTGTTTATTCTCATTACCCGTTTACCCGATATTATATGATATTGCGAAGGGAAGTTATTTATTGATCACTTCTAAATTTCAAGTGACAAATATTTTTAACTTACTTCCAGAATATAAGGATGAAAATCCACGGAGCTGATGATATAATGAGTAGTGTCCTCCATTTACGAATAAAAAAGGCCTTCAGCCCCAAAATCATTAAGGCTGCGGTGAAGTAAAACCAAACAAGGGTCCCAGCCAGTGCTCTCTTCTCAGGTCCTACCAGCTCGGTGGCCAAAACAAACATTGACAGAAAACAGCCAGCCTCGAAAAATCCGATAATTACCCGGCACACAGCAATGATCCAGAACGCCTTGGCAAACGCCATAGCAAACGTTACAAGCAGCACTACTAACACGGAGGGGAACAGGACACTTTTGCGGCCATATCGGTCGGCGATGAAGCCCAATACAATGGCACCGATCGCCCAGCCAATGAACAACATGGAATTTGCAAGCCATCCCAGTAAGCTACGACCACACACCAAGTCAAACTAGAAAGAAAAACCAACAGCAGTTTAATGAACGTTATTAAATTGTAGGAATAAACCAATGCATGTAGTTTACGTTATTGCATGTTGATCTCCTATTATTAAGATTCTACCGTGTAACTGCAACTTACAACCGCTTGGCCGTGAAAGGTGTGGGTTCACGACTCATTGAATCTAGTAAAATATGTTATCATATCACTGGTGCGCGCTCTTAAAATGCAGGCTGGTTGGGGGTCGGGGAGTAAATATATGCATCTTGTCGTGTTCCACAGTCATCTCCAAAAAGAAAGCGTTTTGGGGGGAAATTTGCTCAGTTTAGCCACGCTGAAGCACTGAATAATAGCTTTGTTTCTCGTTGAGTCCAAGTCTTTGGAGGCCCAGAGAGGGGGACTAAATAGCGTCACGGTTATACGGTTTAGATCGGGGGATCTAAGTAACGAAGGTCGATTCTTGGAACCAAAAATGTCCTCGGAGAAATGATCGCGCATGTTTTGCGTCATATAGAGGTTATCGTTTACTTGTGCTGCATGGCGCTGTTACAGACTAAAACTTTTGGAGGGTCTAAATGGGATTAACTGTTAGCCTTAAAACGGCCGATAAATTTGGTCATTAAGCGTAAAAATTAAAAAGTTAGCTGTTAAAAATTTTCCGGTGACCACAATTGAAAGATAATAACCGTTAGCTATAAATTTGCCGAAATTTTCATTGATACCCGAAAAGCCATTATCCTAGTGAGACCCGCTTTCTGGAACCCGTATTAGAAAAACACGCTCCTTTCAGCAGGCGAGAGTCCAATAGCTATGTGTTTATTAAATTGTTAACATACAATAAAATACAGCTTTTAAATACCGTGACATAAATTTTTTCCTTACAAAATTTCCTATGTTATCTATTACGTAACATCTCTCTATCGGGGGAGAATACTCCGTTACTTGGCCTGAACAGGAGGGCGCCCCTGAGCAGCGAGTGGTTTTGGGACCTTGAATCTTAGACAGGGCTACGATACAGTATTAAATTGATTGTTTGGAGCGCGGTGCCTTTTCAGACTAGAAGTCTTCAATGGGGCTTGAATGTTGGTGCCGTTGCAAAGTCTATATTTGTGGTATTGCTAAATCTTTGGGTTTAATTCTAATTATTCCACTTGCATATACTACAGGTGCCTCTACGAGGCTGATAAGGCACAGTCCAGAACAGATTTTTGTCTCCAGTAGGCGTAAAAACGAAAATACTTTGTCTAAAACTGAGTCAGGATTTACTGGTCGCGTCGAGATACGAATACAAATCTTCTTACTTCTCCAGAACACTGGTTACAGGATCAATTTCATTACAACAACAAACCTTGTACGTATGATGCACGATCCTCGCAGTAGAGAGCGCTATTTACGCAATAGCGAAAATCAGACCTGAAAAAAATCAGGCCTGTACGGGATTCGAACCACTGACCTCTGCGATATTAGTGCATATATGAACTTCATATATTCATTGTATCTAACAAACCTTGTATTTACCTCAGTTACAATAGTCTCATGGGGTCCTTCGTAGAGATCGTACTCCGCAAACTTCCAATCGCCTCTCTGCAAAGAACATCTCCTCCCATAAAGCTGTTTGGGTTTGGTAGATGTGCTGTAAACAGCGCTCTCTTCTAAAGAGCCGTTAGCCGATGAGTTACTCGATTCCAAACATGCCACGCTCTGCTTAGCGCACTTCCAAGGAGGCTCATATGCCACAAATACCATGATCAGCGTTTGATATGTGATGGGAAAGAAGATGAACGTGAATAGAACTAAAATGCGAATTTGATAAGGACCGAATTGGCCGATGCGTCTCAAAACGGAATCGACATCTACGCCAGCCATGTTGCTTCGAAGGAAAAGAGATCAAAGCCGGGCCGGGCGGGGCGGGGCGGAGCGGGTTAACCCTTGGGTCGGTTTGTTTTGTGACCGGGTCAGTTTTGTAATTTCATCGTAAACTAATCCGGTAACTCTAGAGGAGCTGGGTGACAATAAGTTGAGTACTCTTTTTTACAGTGCGCAGATCTCTATACCAGTACAAGGGAATCCACAAAATATAAAGCTCTGCTCTGTACGAGGGAAAAACTCCAAAATGGAATAAATAAGTAGAAATAAATAAGCCTAATCGAAGCTGGAGAAGATCGACATGAATTAAAAATAAACAACCAAGAAAATTTGCCAACTGAACTTCAATATGCAAATTGTGCAGATTCTCCCTAATTTACGTTGCTCTTTAAGAGACCCCAGATGTAAAATTAAAATACAATCGTTACGAAAAGCAATAACGTTTTTCTTATTTTCATTTTTGAAAGGTATTTTCCTGAAACGATCTCATGTCATCTCTAGCGATAAGAAAGCATGACCCTTACGATGGAAAAAAAGATAAAACATTGGGATTATTTTCAATGACAAGGGCGTGGCGATCGATGAATATCTTTGAATCCTTGGTCACTAATTTGACGCTTGCCGAGTTCTACACTTGCCAAAAGGAAGACTTGTTCGGGGGAACAATTTTCAGTTATTTGAATGGATTTTTTATACTTTATCACATTTTCATAACATTTTCCCCTTTCACAAAGGCCAACAGCCAAATGGCATTCCAAACGTTAGGCACCATTATTTTAATTTTCGCCTGGGGAGAGGGGGGAGGATTTTGGGATTGATTGTTTTCAGGAGGTAACGGAGGGGATCAGTTCTTACAAGGGAAGGAGTATAGAAAACTGACTTCTAATTAAAAGCCAATGAGGGGTCATCACAAAAAAACCAAAGAGCCTTATAAAGGATCAGAAAATTTTAACGTCACACAACTAAAATATTTTAATGTCCGATCCCTGGCCCCCTCCAGTGAACACTCAACGAACGCCTACACTGGAGATAGCTTGGTGTCTGTTCAGTTCGTCTGTTTCCCATGGGAACAACCACTTTGCCAGGGAAACGCCTTTCGGCTCTACTGCTGCATTTTTTTGCACACGAGGTAGAAACTTTGAAGCTTAGGTGTCCAAGTGACAACATTTCTCTCAAAGGATTCATAATGGCCTGAATAGGGCTAGCTTTTCAGTTTACAGGCCATAATTTTTAACACAGCAGGATTTGCTGCAGCAGGCACTAACAATGGAAACATAATAAGAAGGAGAATAAAGGCAATGTTAATAGCTAATCGTTTTTGTCTTTTCATCAACATTTGCAATTACCTCCTGGCAAAAATTTTTCTTTGCCCTCCGGTCTAGCTGCACAAATATTCAAGGGGAACAAGCGATGCTCGTTAAGAAGCCGTTGGGTAGCACAGAATATGATGACAGAGACGCGTTTTTTGTTTCGATCCTGTTTTTATTTGCTTTGTTTTCATATTTTGTTTTGGTTTTGTTTTGTTTTTGTTTTTGTTTTTTTTTTCAGGCACTACACGAAAAAAAAAACGTCATGGCCTCTGTACTCGATAACCGGTTAACAGTGGTCTTCTTTAGGACATGTGACCTGTTCATGTGATACTGATACCAATGACGCCCACTCGCTGCGCAAAATCGATCTTTGCTGACGGAGGCGAGGCCGCATCACGTGCCAGAGATAACTTGCTACCCAGAATACCCATGGGTATTCTTCTTTTGGGTGTAGGGCACAGTTTCCCTCGCAGACAATGGCCACCGACTTCCGCAACTTTTTCTTTCTTCCGCAACTTTTTATTTTACTTCCGCGAGTTTCCCTTTCCATCTACGACTTCTTCTAACATATCTGTGTCTTCTCTTTTCTATTCACCACCAGTTTCTTTTATTAAAAGTGTTGACGGGCATACACGATCACTGGCCTTGCCATTGTACCCTTGAAGTTAAACTCTGGCTAAGATACATTTGAATGACTTGTCTTTCCTTTGCGATATGATTATAGGGGTGGTAGATAGACTTTTTTTTTTTTTTTCTCGACATTCTTTTCTTTTTACGACTTCTTTTCTTCCGCGTTTTCTGCATTCTTCCGCCACTTTCCATCTGAAACCATGGCTAACGCCATCAAGAAAATAAGTTGGAGGAAGACGGGGTCGGCGATAGCCAGCATTCAAAATACCACCAGTTACTCAGGAATAGAAAGACAGGGCGATAGAAGTGTGTTAGTCCTGTAGGATGTAGCTGTGATCATAGTGTCACACGTTCAAATTTGTGAAACGTGAAATTCTGTTGAAACTGTACTTGACGCGTGAAGTTTTGTGCGTGGAAAGAGATCAGCGCGACAGGATCCCCTCCTCCTCCCCTCTCCCCCTTTGCCACCCTCGATCGTGGATTTAGTCAAAATGTTCATTTAACAGGGGAGGGGAGGGGCTGGCATGTTTACTTTCGTCATTTAACGTCATGTAACGTAAGCCATCGCACCCCATATCACGGTGGTCAACTAACCTATGTATGGTAGAGAGCCTTGTTCCCTTCCCCGCTCCTGCTCCACTGTATATGAGAATATACTAAAACAGCTCTCGCATATCTAAGGAAACATTAAGGTAGTTCGTTTACCAATCTTTATGACAGAAAGGTTGATTGCATTTGATTTGATTTAATCACGCGATGGCTTGCGTTACGTGACGTTAAGTGACAAGATTAAACAAAAGCCTTGACTGCGACGGAAACTTACACCATAACAGACGCGAGAAAAATTGTTAGAAGAGAGGAAATAATGTGTATAAGATACAAAGAAAAGATAACGTTTTTAGGGAAAGAAAGAGATTTGTCTTTTTCAGTGAGATAGGTCGCCCTTTTGCTCTTCGCTATGCTTTGTTGCTTTGTCTGTTTTGCGTGGTTCGCTGAATTCTAAAGTTTCTATGGACAAGCAAGTTTTTGTCATTAAACGCGAGATCAAATTGCTTTGTTCTAATTAATCAAATTTGTTCTTATTGTCTGAGGTTAGACACATTGGAGCCGTTCGAGGGAAATGGAGGTCTTTGCGGCATCAAAAGTACGTAGGTATCGCATCATTTTGAATCAATCAACGGATGAATTCGACGCTTCACTCTGCTTGATCCCGTCTGCAAATTCAAAGAACTTACCCACGAGAAGCAACAAATAGAACGGAAGAGACAGATAAATTCTAACTGGATTCGGAAAGAATATTGTTTTTTTTTTTTGTGAACAATATTTTTTTTAAAGCTAACTAGGACGAGTCATCCCAGGCATTTATGACATTGATCTAAAACTAGGACTCGGTCAGTGCTACAGGCATTGTGTAATTTTCGTCAAACACAAAACAAATAAAAGAATCGCGTTGCATAAACGCTGCGCCCTATTTCAACTGGTACGTAAGAATATATTTTCAACAGCCTCGAGGGATTTGATGTTTATCGGCCACATTCGAACATATATCTGAAAAATAGCGAAATGTAAGCTTGGTTAATAATGGAGAAAGCTTAATACCAAGATTATTTTCTCTCCTATTGCTAGCATAATAAATGGTAAATCCTTGAAAGGATTAGTGGCTATTAAAATGAAAATTCCAAAAAAAAAAAAAAAAAAAAGCAGGTGATGGGCATAAATAACTCAAATTCAGCTATACAAGCAAAAAAATAAACGCTATTCTTTAAGGGTAGATTTTGTTTCATCAGGCTGAAAAAGGTATTTCTCTCGAAACTCGGAAGGAACTACAGAAGTGAAGTTTCAGTCTTTGATCATGAACAAGTATATTACGTACTTTTTTGTCCTTGTCGTAGACGAATTTCATCTTTTCATTAATCGCATTTTGTTACAAATTTGTGCTGAGACAACGCGAGTGAAAGTGCGACTTTTTTTTTTTTTTTTTTACATATATTTGTTCGCTCGTGGTCAAAATGTCAAACTCAAACTGGGTGTTCATTTTACATAATTAACACCATTTGCCACAAAGCTGTCACGTAATTAAATTACCAGATTAATATCGCTTAGCTATTAACTTTTTGCTTGTGTTGAAACGAGCCAGTGGTACGGCGGTTTAATACAATAGCGTTGTTTTGACATGAGGCATTCATTCAGTATTGCGCGAGTACCATTACATTAATGTGCGAAAGGTATGGAGCATTCATTGAAGAATGTCGGCGAAAGCTAAAGCAAATGTTTATTGAAAGATCGCAGGAATAACTCGGCTGGAGCTTACAATATGATCACGATGCTACTGTAAGAATATTCGTGTTCCTTATTTGTGAAGGTATCAATGAAAGATTGTATCTACGCTGTTGGAAATCTCGACGAGAATTTTGAAAGCCATACGGTGTTTGTAGCTGTCAGGAGAGCGATCAGCGATGCGATGCATTATGCGAGCAAAGAGATTGCGGATCTCTCGGAAAGTGTGTTTGGCGGTAATTCCTGCCGCTTGGCTGGTGATTTTTATCGCTCTCTCAGTGTACAATGACCACGAGGTTGCAGGTATGTTGAAGGAGTGTCGAATGTGTTAGCTTATGCGTGTAAGTTGTTCGCGGAGTCGCTGTAGTTGTCGTGTTCGGAACTCTGCAGGCATGCAGCGAGCAAATGTTCGTCTAAGTGCAGAAACAGAGCATGTATACAAACAATGAACACCTAAAATATTGTTGTTTATTCATCTTTTGGTTAAAGCAGTAGTCTGTATAGAAATTAGCGAGCCAAGGACTTCAACAGTAAATTTGACAAACATGTTCGAATGCATTGTGAAATGGCGTATTTTGAACTTTATTCCGTTCGCAAAATAAAGCATGTTTTCAAGCAAAAATTTGCTGGTGGTCAAATCAGGCGTGTTCGTGGTTGTGTTAGATATATTTTGCCATTCTTGCCGTCCAGACCGTAGTCTACGCCATGTATAATGAAATGTAATTCACACAAGAATAATATGAGCGAGATTTTCAGTTCGGCGCGTAAAACTTCGTCACACAATTGTTTGCACGTGCCTGTTTGGCCTTTGTGGACGTTTTTTTGAGCTTAAAAGAGTCGCTATTTAGTGGCTAATAAGATGAGATCTACAATCTTTGGTTTGTTCAGTTCATCTTCAGTTTGCACCGGTAGGCATTGTTCAAGATTTAAAACGAGTTCCGCACATACGATTTATCAAAAGGTACTTCCGAATTCTTCTTTTCCTGCTAGTCTATGCTACCGGTGATGCTAAAACGGAAGAGAAATCTCCACTGTTTGTCGTTGAGCATTCTTTTTTAAGCCCATATGTTGACAATAGGATTTCTATTTTTGCCGAATAGTAGTACGTGATAATATTATTTGCACAAAATCTTAACTCAGCTTTGTAAAACGAACTTTAAAGACTGAACGGTTTTCTATAATACATCAAACTTACGAGATTGATTCAGCTGTAAGATTTGTTTTCTTAACGCAAAGATACGGTCCTTTGGTGTCAAAAAAGTTTACAAATGTGGACCAGTTATTTTAGAACATTTTCTAATCAATTTGCGATTCACCCAGATGTTTTCTAAATTACGTACGATGGAGATATCGTCGGCACTTATGAAACGTTAGAGCACCAATGTAAATTACGTTTATTTTGCTTTTTGAGGGTTTTGTTTTTTTCAAGAGTTTGCCATTTTCTTCTAAAAGATGCAAGTTTTGGTGAAGACTGGCTTTTTTTTTTTTCAGCTACGATTTGAACAATGATTGCGAATTGTGCCTCTTCTAAATCGAAAAAAATAACATTCGATCGCTAGCGATTTTGAATTCTTTTCTGTGCTATCGAACGATGTCGTTCGTTGTTTTGAAAGAGGACAAAATCAAGGTAAAAGCGAATTTGGGAAATGGATTTGAAATGAAAAACCGAGCTTTAGGAGAAAAGGAAACCGCCTTTGAGCCCTTTCGCATACTGCATATATTAGAAATGTTTTGGCTTTCGCAAGAAAAAACATCTGTCATTTTGCCGAGCTATAGATATTAAGTAATTTGTGCCGGGGTTTTACGATCGTATGAACTCGCGAAAACTTTGTCCCGTAACGCGATTTAAACGTTTTCTTAATGAAAAGTAAACTGTACACCTAAAGTAGTAAAGTAGAAGACCATTCAATTAGGCTAAAACTCCTTAAGGTGCTGGAATTGTTTTCTTATCTAAACTCACAAGGTGTTGTTTACATAAGTCGCGTCGCCCACTTAGCTTTTCTTTCCCGCACCTCTCGCATTTTCAAAACCTCTTCCAGAAACAGTTCACGTGAAAGTGATATTTTCGCAATGTGAGTGGCTGTTACACATAAGTAACTCTTCAGTAATGGCTTGAAACGGAGATTGCGTTTTTGCGAAGATTGTTTATTGCGATAAAGTGACTTTCATTTTCAATACCCTATTGTAAACGAGCGATAACCTCAAACCTCCGCGATTAATTTGTGAAACTTGATAACCACAGGAACTCAATTAATAGATCGATTTTTGTGCTTGTCAGATGTTTTCTTGTTCCTGTTTTGATTGCAATCTGGTTGAAATAGAGGCATTTATATCTTCTCTTATCTAGGAAATATTTAATGTAAAGAGCTCTCAAATGTAGCAGTTTCTCAATTCTTACTTTGTTATTCGGGGAAATTTTGTTCCGGGTACAATGAAGTTGCTATGCTCTACGCTTTTCATAATAATCGAGTATTAAAAATTCTCAATATATTAACGAGTGTAGTCGAGAAAACCAATCAGCATTTCAGCGTGAAAGTTAAAATGCAACGACTATGGTAGGATGTTTTATGACATCTATTCCATGAAAAAAAAAAAAAAATACAACAAGCGAAACCCCCCCCCGCCCCCCTCATGCGCAGAAACGTTTAATGCGCACATTAAGACCCCGAAACATTCCTTACCGTTCGTTAATATCGTTTTTTTCCCCTTCAAAGCAATACGTATTTGTCAGGTAATTCTATTGAAAGGGGAAATAACTTCTCAGCCCTCTGAGATGAGGAATGTTGCGAATATAGCAAAACAAATCTGAGGTAGTTGTTTGTGTTCGACTTACCGGTATGTAAACAGATAAGCTCAATAGTTCAAATGCTTCGTCGTAGGTGGTATTACAGATAGATAAATCGAATTCTCCGGGAGATTTATTGGATAACTGGATGAATGTTGGTGTTACTTCTCGGTAATGTTTGCACAGAAATCAAAATTGTGCCCTGGAGTTTGGTAGATACTTTTCTGAGCACCAAAAACAGCGGGCTTTGTCGAGTTTCGAACATTACGCTAAACCGCACCACATACTTAAACGCGGCACCACATACTTTGTTTGCGCAGTAAATTGCTGTTATTTCAGAATAGTTGTGCGGTTTAATTCATTCTATTTTCTTCTTACGAGGGTCGTCTACGGACAACTACAAATTTGTTTTTGGGTCTTTATAAGAAGACATCAGCCTGTTTTTTTTTTTTTTTTTTTTTTTCCGCAAATATTGATAATAAATTTGCTACAAGTGCCCTGTGGCAGTAATGTCTGAATTGTGAGAAAAGTCTTTAAAAAATCTAAAACTCTTTTTTTTGAAATTAAATATGTAGAATTGGCAGATAAATACTTGTAACTTTTATCATGTTTAATAACTGAAAGAGTGTACGAGACAGAAAGTAGCTGCACTCGTCGAAAAAGAGTTTAAACATTTTTTGTTTCGCTCCCAATGCCCACTCTGGCAGAAAAGGGCATGAAAGAAAACCATCAAAAAACTTGTCGTTCGTTTTCGAGTGGATACAAAGGGGTTCCACGTTAAATTTCTCGGATACATATAGCAAGTCACAACTGTTTCACCGTATGTTGGTAGATTTCAGTGTCGTATAGTTTTCATTTCACGCAGGAACAACCATTCAGTGAGCGATCTCGTGGAATTGTAAACTCAATTTTTTTCGCGGTTGTGGTTTCCGTTTTCAAACAAAAGTAAACACGCACAAGGCTTTGCTCTCAGGAAAATTGAATGGAGCCCAGTGCTCTGAAACTGTGAAATCCACGTTGCCTAGTATATGCTTTGTGTGAAAAAACTAAAATTCCCGAGTCGCCCAAGAGCAAAAGTAAGGCGCCAGGGACTACCGGGCGCTGCTAGACCACAGCCTTGATTTTTTTAAAATGAAAGAGGTTTCGTTGCTTGTGTTAGTTTTAACCCTAGACGGGAAGGATGTTGTGCAATTTGAGTTCGTAATAATATTGATCTTCCAGTAATGGAACTGGCTAGTATTTTTACTACATGCACTCTATGTACAAATCCTAGATTCTTCTGTTTGCGTTTCACTTCCAGTAATGCGAACTGCCTCGGTAAAGGTTGGGGTAGCTTACACTATGCGTTGAAATACTTACAAAATGATTCTGAAACGTATCCCGACGCTGGTGTCGTAAGTAGGTACTTGGCCCTACTCGGCAACGAATTTTCTGAAGATCAGTCGATGAAGGATTTACCCGTGAATTCAGAACTAGCAGAGGTTTGAATGCTCGCGTTGTATTCAACTTTTCTTTAAACCCTAGCATCTGTATACATTTTCTCCACACTGTTTGCCGCACGTTTCATGTGATGCTGACAAGGAGAATTTGTTTGTCAATCAAGACGTTTTTTAGTTGGTGATCAATTCTTATATTTACATCACATTATTGTTCGATTTAGCAGTAATATATTGGAAGGAGAAATAACATGATGTTACACTTAAAAGTTGAAACGATAACTCAGTATGTTTCCTTGTCCACAGACGAAGTCATCGCGACAGAGTTAACTAAAGTTGGCCGGAAATCTACCACTCCTCATGAAACCAAAGAAATATATTCCGACGATTTTATGCTTTCGTCGAAACAGTTTGGCAACAAGACTTTCCAAGTACAGAGGAAAATATTGGTAGTTCATAAATCTTGGACTAAGGAACGATCGAAACTCTCCCACTTTGTTACAAGATTTTTAGACGGCCTTCGGGCCCCTTACATTGTCAGCGAAGTAGACGACCGACCTTATTTAGATTTGAAAGAAGATCTTAAATTGGGTACCACAATCGGGCGGTATTCGCTTGTTATTTTTGTTGACATCAAGGTGTATTTACTTCTTAGTCCTAACGTGCAACAAATGGTGAAACTCTATTGCAAGAAGTTTGCGACGGGAATTTTATTTTTTATCTCGAATCCTGTAGGATCTATACAAGAATTTGGTATTGAAATCGTCAAACCTCAAAAAGAACGACAAAAGGTCGACGTGGAACTTAATGAAAACTCGAAACTTTTACGAACGGCGCGCCGAGGAGGCACAGCTAGTATGCCGTATGTTCAGAAGGGACAAAGCACACGGTGGTGTTTAATTCGATATAATCCAAACGATTTTCCTTATGAAACAGTGGAGTATGTTGTTAATCGTAAAACTCGGCGGAAAAGAGACCTAGAAATTGCGGAGATTGAACAAGCAACAGTACTTTTGGATGATGGTCGAAAAGACGGTGTAAAAAAGGTATTCTTCAGTGGAGGATTTCCCTTTTTTCTTCACACTATGTTATTTATGGACAGTTTGGAATACTTATCTCCCGTCAGACCTACGGTGTTTTCGCAAGAGAGGTATCTTCAAATTGACATAGACGATATTTTCATCGCCAAAACTGGGATTAGAATGAAGAAAAAAGACGTCCTGGTAAGTGAATGTCTTGTTTACTTTGAGTCATTCATGAATGTTCATCGCTGTATGCGGTAATCTCTCGTGACGTTGCTATGAACATGGCGTGATTCACGGAGTATAAACGTCACGACAGATAACCGCATGGAGCCTTGGAAAAGTTCTGGTGGAGGGGTTAGGTAATACTCAGTTTTCATACAAAGGCTTTCATTCAAGCTTTCCTGAAGGAATTGGGTTTTTGATGTCTTTTGGATAATGGTTTTTTTTTTCATTGGGAAAACCCTGACCTTAAGTATCGATGATTTTTTCCCGTTTAACAACACCTTTTACGCGTGCATTTTTCACGCTAGTACTCGAGTTGTCAACAGCCATATTTTCCTGGCAACAATGTTTTTTTGTCTTCTAAAACCACAAAGTTTTTTGGAAATATTGCAGGTATTTCGCCTCCGAAAGAACGTGCAACCTGACGTACCTTCGTACTTAGTTCGTTTGCTAACCGTTTGGGTATTACATTTGAATTAAATTTCTAACTTTCAAGTGTTCTTACATTCTACTATTACGGAATCACTGTGATTTTGAGAACCAAAACTCAAAAAACGCCTATTTTTAATCATGAAGTTTTAATTTAAAAAAAAAATTGGGTCTGAAAATCTAGAAGTTTCTTCATAGCTTAATTGGCTGCCATATCTTACAATTAATAAGATTTCGTTAAGTACGAGCCATGATGTTTTGGTTGTTTACAGACTTTGTGGTTAGGTAATATAATTAGAAAATAAATCGCATTACAAGGTAGGTTTTGGCCGCACGAGAGGAAACATTTGTTCAAGCATCTAAAGCGAATGTAAAATTTCTTACAACGCTTTCGATTCACGGTACACACCCGTGCAGTACATGTTTCTCGCTCTTTATCACCTACATGTTGTTTTGCCAAAGTTGTGAATCCTTCACCGCCACACTTTTCGTGACACTGGGTTGGATTAAAGCCGTTTGATTCATGATTTCTCTATTTCTTCTTTTTGTTCTTTTGTAATGTCGCCAGATTCAATTTCACAAAGCCTTTCCGAGTCTAGTCATTTATATCCGCTGTTTTCACTCATTCAGCATTAAACCTTCTTTTCGCACCATTCCTCGCGCTATTAGAACGTTTAAATGTCTAAAATTAGATTTTGTTGTTTTTGTCTTGGTCGTAAACCTCAGAGGGGAGTGTTTTTGATAATTTTTATAAGCCCATGTTCGATAAGTACGAGGGAAAGTGCATCGTTCTTGAAATAAAAATGATTTTTTTTCTCATGCAGGTATGACTTATTTTCTGAAGAAAGGTTTTGCTAGTAGCCTCACTTTGAAAGTGAGGGTTTTCAGCACACGGAAATTGTCTTAAAAATATTGAACCTGTTAATACGCAAGTTTCGTTTCGTTATTTCTTGAGCCTTTTTCTATCTTAACTCCTGCTTAATTGTGATGTAACCGTGTCTTGCAGTAAAAGTAAACTCTTCATGCCCAGGATTAAATATTAATTATTAATTAAATATTAATTTTCGCATCAATTCTCTCGCTTTCCGAGATCTCCTCTCCACACAAATCATAGACTTTGTATGAAAAGGCTGGCCACATCTTTTCCGAGGATTCGCCCTTAATGCCCAATCCTAACCCGTGCTAGTCTCTTAGGGGCCTCCAACATAAATATATTCAACTTTTCTCATGGAGAGAGCGGCAAGGTGAGACCAAGGGCCGAGTGGGCCTGGTGACCTTGTTGTGGAAAATTGTAGAACTTTTACATTTAAATTAGGTTTCATCTGCCTTTGAGTTTCTTGCCTCCTATCGCGCCACACAACGCTTTCGAGCCTCCGGCAATACCACGACCAAAAAAGTCAGCTTATTTTAAAAGCCCTTCAGAGAAAATAGTCCATTGGAGTGAGTTAACAAAAATTGTCTTTTAAATTGAAAGGATAAAGTTCGATGTGAAAGACCTCACTGTCTCATATGTGAATGTTTATTTAAACACACTGGAAATCATCAGTTAACCTTAAGTTATGTGATAGATGTTTGCATGAGTTTTCCTCTACCTTTTCGCTGGCTGAAATGCATTCAGTGTGAACTTCACGAGTTTAATTTCACAGTATCCTTGTAAACGTGAAAGTTTTAGTGTTACTATTTTTTATCAATATTAAAGAAAAGCTCCCACTAACTTTGAACACACGTCAAACTTTTTGGCGGAAAGAAATGAAAGTACACATTTGTGCAAAATCAACGTCGTCTTTCCTTGTTCCTCGTTTTCCTACTCTAACGTTTTTACTTTGTTACTTTAAAATTGCGATATCCGTGTGCCCCGTGATGCGTGAAGTGGTGTTAACGTGTAAAACATTTGAGACCTCTTCTGTGCTTGCAAATTTGCTTTTTGTCACGATTAGGCGGTTGCCAGTTATTTCTCCTTTATCTGAAATGTTGAATTACTTGGAAAACAAAAGTCCCCGTAGCTGCTTTTTTGAAAGAAATTTAAGGCTCATTTTATGAAAAATGATTCGTGCACAGATTATTACCTCGGCATGTCACGTGTAGAGTTGTTAAAAGGGTTCTCATCGTTGAAGAATAGGATTAATTGTATAAGCTGTTTAAGGCCACCTGTATGGCGACTTCTCTCTTTAAACCGGTTTTCTTTGGCAAGGCTTCGTCATCAACGTCCCTGCACAGCCCTTTTACACTCATTTCTTCTTGATTGCAACGTCCAGAGAAGTCAAACGACCCAAACTTCGTTCATTTCTTAAGAAAACTGGATCTCTATATCACTCGATAGATCGTTTGTCGCGAATTAATAGATAAATGATTTCTTTAAGTTCTGTAAAAAGTTGGTCGGCAAATGAGGCCCGGTGGATTGATTGTTACTGCCCAAGACCCCGAATAGTTAGTCTCGTTAAGCTTTACCACCAATGTCAATCTCTTAACAACTGAACATCAGTATGCATATTCTCCGTACGGTTCTCTATACATTTCCTATGGTATTTGCAAGGAGAATTTGTCTTTTACCGACGGATCGAAACAGGCCAATCACGACCGACTTACGCCACTTGAGTCTTACAGCCAATAACATCACGGGAAAACTGACCAATCATGTTACACGAACTGGACTAGGAACATCCTACTGACAACACCTATTCACTTGACACTGATGATGACTTCCGCACAGGTTGTCGAAACGTCAGTCACTACCACCGACAACAGTCCTTCTCAGGACTACACTCAACCGGACGACGATCACACAACACTTTCGCGAGAATTTGTCTAACAACCAAGAGCTTCTTCAGTTGGTCATCATTTCCTTTATTCTCCTGACCTTGATGTTTGATTCAGGGGTGATTCTGTTAGGAGAATTTAGATGCATATCACTCTAAAGGCTTGTAGGGTGAAGCTTCCCAGGTCTATGATCGGTTCCTTTATTCTCCTGACCGTAATGTTTGATTCAGGGGTGATTCTGTTAGGAGAATTTAGATGCATATCACTCTGAAGGCTTGAAGGGGGAAAGCGTCCTAAGTCTATGATCGGTTCCTTTATTCTCATGACTTAAATGTATGATGATGCAGTGATACTAAAAAGAGAAGTCAAATGCTATTCCAGGGCTCGAAATTGTGCCTGTATCGGGCGCATTTGAGAATAAAGATTTCGCTTATGCGAGTAAAATTTCTCCGTTGGTAGCGATTTTGCGACCGTTTTGCAGCCTAGCTTATAAATAAATCATATTTAACAGCCCTGTGTTTTACTTGTCATTGGTTGCTGTTGTTTTATCCGAAAAATCCTGCGAAATTCAAGTTAAATGTTGCGTGACTTTAATCGTTGATTTCTTGCTGAGAACGTATCGCGGGCGCACTTTTTTAAAAATTACGTCCTGCAACGCTCACGAAATTTCTAGGAAATCTTCGTTTCTAATTATATTTTGTTTGGCTTGGGTACTTTTGCGACTAAAATTTTAGAACTTGCAACTAAATTTTAGGAATTACTCGCAAATTGCGATCAAGAATTTTTGTTAATTTCGAGCCCTGCATTCCCTCTAAGGAATTATAGGATTATCTGGTATATTTTATTTTTTTAGGAGCTGATATCAGTACAAGAGAGACTCGCGCAAAAAATTCCAGGATTCAAGTTCAATCTTGGTTTCTCAGGGCGTGGCTTTAGACAAGGAGACGACGAAGAAGAAGATGGAGGGGATCAAGCCCTGGTAGAGCATGCGCATAAATTTACGTGGTTTGGGCATTTGTACGATCATGAACAGCCTCATAAACACACCTACAAAGAAATAGTCAGGTCACTTACCGCTAATGAGCAGTTTGCTAAGGTACAGTACTTACGAATAACTTAGTGTTGCGGCTGGTCGACGCGTTATCGTTCTCTGGGTTCCCATACGGGACATCTAAGTTTTGGCGCAGGCGCATTGGCTGCATCTTCGAACGGTGTCACGAGTCAAAACCTTTTCTATATCGTCCAGTTTTTCTCGATTTTGGTCTTTATATTGCGTTAAACACTGTAACATTTAGTGCGAGTTTTTCGAAGCCTTTGGGAGGGATTTTCGATTAAGGTTTATGAATTTACATCGTTAGCCACCGTTCGCGGCAAAATTTAGGTGCGTGATATAGTTGCAAAAGTCCTTTAAAACGAATTAAGTCTGTTCACAGACCTAACTACTGCAGAAGTCTGGAGCGAATTATCTCATTGTATGGAAGAAATCTACCAGTCGTTCAAAACTGGACATCAAGACCGACTCATGCTTCATTTTATTTTGTTTACAACCTTTTACAAATGTTTAGTGGCAGACTTGAAATTCAAGGCTTAATTCCTTTTTTAAGATGCTCCAACGGGGAATAGCCTTTTTAAGATCGATCTTCGACGCAATTCTTTTGTTTCCGTAGACATTTAGTATTCCTATGAACTTCTCGTACATGGTTGCCCCACACCACTCTGGTGTGTATCCAGTGCACGACCCTCTTTATGATGCATGGTCAGCGGTTCGAAAAGTCCGTGTCACCTCAACTGAGGAATATCCTCACTTGAAGCCTGCGTGGTTTAGAAGAGGATTTATGTACAAAGGCGTCAAGGTAAATAATAATTTTTTTACTACTTTATATAAGGAACAAAAAGTACCGCGGCTGAAATTCTGCTCAGTAGCTTTCATATGAGTCATCTCAGACTAGTCTTTCGAATCATTCGCTTGACGAAGGGCCAACGCTGGAATTGTTAGCTAATTAAGATTATGAATTCGATTGATAAAACCAAAATATCTTGTAATACCCTCACCAACGCAGAACCACAGTTTCTTTAGAGAGCTACCCCATTTTTTCATTCTAATGGTTGCATCCGCTGACTTAAAAGTTAGAGCTTCCAATCGTAAACTGTGATTTTTTTTTTTTTTTTTTTAGGTTCTTCCACGCCAGACTTGCGGTTTGTTTACCACTACTAACTTCTTCTACGAGATCAAAGGAGGAAAGAAAGCATTGGATAGAAGTATTGATGGTGGTGAACTGTTCGAAACTCTTTTGAGAAATCCAGTAAGTGTTACTTAGGGCCTTTGTTGGACTTATTTCGTGAAAGATTCTCACACTTGGGATACGCTTAAAAGTTTCAGTAAAATGGTATTCTCTAAATAAATTGACTTACTATACTTTGCTCCCTTTCAGTAAGAATCATTTTTAATCTTCTTAGCTTGAAATTTAATTTCTTTTCTTCAACAGGTTATGGTGGTGATGACTCACATGACAAACTATGGCAATGACCAGTTGGCTCTGTACACAATCAGCCGGCTCGTTAACTTTGTTTACCGCTGGACTAACTTGGAGTTGAAATACGCTTCGTCGCTTGAACTCGCTGATATCTACTTCAGTTTGTTTCCGCAGGACAGAAGTCCAGTTTGGTTGGTGAGTTACTGAAAAACAATGTTTCTTCCTAAGGGGTCGCTTGATCAACCACTGAAACGACTTATCCGGGGGGGAAGTGGAGAGGGGAGGGCGCGTTGGGTATGCTGGTCTATGAAGTTGGGATACTATTTCAGTTCATTAACAGTAGCCTGACCGTAGCCTGTGTTTAGTGACCCTTCTACTCCCTTCTCCCCCCCCTTTCCCCCCCCCTTCTACTCCCTTCTCCCGCACTCTTGTTTCCCCTTCTCTCTACTTTTCCCTCGCTTCTTCCCGCTCCCAGAAGCAATGACTTCTGGGAGTTATATGGCTTTTTATCAAGGAATCTGTAGAAAATGTTGAAGGAATAAAGCCCAGTAGCTTTCTAAACTCGGTACGTATTTGTTATCGTAGAGCCCATGTGACGACAACCGCCATCTTCAAATCTGGCCAAAGGACAAGTCCTGCAACAGGCTCCCTTCGTTCTTAGTAATCGGCGCTCCGTTCGGGGGCCTGGACGCACTTGTGACACTTCTTAAACTTCACCCAGACTTTTTGCATGCAGTGAACACGAATAACATCACGAAAGGAACGAGATTTTTCAACACTGATAACTACATGAAAGGATTAGACTGGTGAGGAGAACTGGAAACGAAGTGCTGATATGGTCTCATATTCACATTACGCTTTTTGATTTTTTGGGGGGTGGTGGTGGATTTTATTTAATTTTCATCATTGTTATTCGTCCATAATCTCAGTCTTGGTAAAATTTAAGAAAAAGCGCTAAAAGTTTTCTTTTATGGTTTCACTTTGTTTTGTTTGGTTTCATTCTCCTTTCTTCAAGCTCTTACGAGAGCGTTTTGTTTTTTTTTTACGAGAGGGTTTCTCCATGGGTCAGGGCACTTTGCCAGAGTAACATTCTTAAGGACAGAACTTTTGTTTTGCTTAAGTTTTGCGCGAGACATTTCGTGTAGTAGTTTCTGATCGTGTTCTGAAGACGTCCATAACTGTTTTCTTTTTTTCTTTTCTTTTTTTTTTTCCCCAGGTACATGACATGTTTCCAACGTCCGATGAAATTCAAGCAGATGTCTTACGAAGTTAGTGACGAGTATTTCACTGACCATGCGACACCGTACCGAGCCAGCAGTCTCCTCAAGTCCGCCAAAATATTTATAATCCTGGAAGATCCTGTGAAAAGAGCTCTCTACCATTATCAGGTGGGTTTCCTATGTATCAGTTGATTTTTGTAAATGCTGGTCGGTGTCCAGAATTTAGCATGTAATCGATCATATGCTCTCTTTGCCTGTAGCATCTGAAAGACGTTCAAGGATCCAATCTACCGAGCTTCGACGATCTCGTCAAATCCAAAGGAGACAAACGCTTGTCGGGGATCAAGCGAACTATTTTGGAAGCTGGGCACTACTCTGAGCACATCGCACGGTGGATGAGATATTATAACCTCAAACAGGTGAGTCCAGTTTAGTCCAAGTTAGATCCAGGTAAGTCCAGAACAGGTAAGAACCTGTAAGAACAGGTAAGTTCAGATTAGTCCAGTTTAGTCCAGGTTAGATTCAGGTAGGTCCAGAACAGGTAAGTCCAGTTTAGTCCAGTTTAGTCCAGGTTAGATTCAGGTAGGTCCAGAACAGGTAAGCCCAGTTTAGTCCAGTTTAGTTCAGGTTATATCAGTTTCACAGATGTCAAAATATGGTTGCACTTCGAGTTTGTAAGCGATCATCTTTTTCTTTTTTTTCTCTTTCTCCTGTGTGACAAGTGGAGGATTTTCTTTGTCGGTGAAAGATCTCGTTGCGGGAATGAACCTAACAGTTGCCAAAGCTTGTCTTAGTTTTCTGAGCGGTTTCCCGACGCCATGTCAGTATGGCATACAAGAATAAACTCCACAGTTCCTTTAGCTAATCTCGGTTTCCATGGTATGAAGCGACAATGAATGTTGCTCCTCTCCCGAGGCCCATCGCGGCCTTTCCTTACCCCCTTCCTTCTCTCCCCTCCCCACCCCCGAGCTAAATCAGTATGTCCATACGGAGACAGATCGATAAACCTGGCATACGTTATAACATTATTGGTTACTGGAATTAAAACCCTTAATCCTTTAATTCCACACAGATGTCAATAGTGAGCGCAGATGATATAGTTTCCAGGCCCTTTACGGTCATGAATACACTTCAAGAAACTATTCGGGTAGAAACCCGTCAGGACTACTCGCAAACTCTAAGGTAACTATGCTGTATAGAATAAAATATAAAACGTGTTGCTTTTGGAGAAGATCTGGTAAGAACCTTAAGAAATCTGCAGATCAATTTTTCAGTCTCCACATGAAAACTGTAGAGTATCAAACTTTTTCTGGTGAAATTTTTTAACAGATATGATGAATCGAATGGTCTTTACTGTCCCAAATCCTCCTCCAACGTGACGGATTGCCTGGGCTTCAAAGAAACGAGACCAGTTTATATGAGCCAGCAGACTGAACAGTTCTTGCAGCGGTATTACTCCAAACATAACCAGAATTTACTGCGCATGAACCAAAAGATTGAGTTTCCTCTGCCCAAATGGATTCATGGGTAATCACATATTTGGAGTTAGACAGTGGGTCACCTGTGTTAGCGTGACTCATTCTCTATGCTAACAAGATAATTGCGCTTACTATTCTCATGCTACACTCTGGATAAGAAGTCTCTCTTCATCGATTGCTCTTTGTCACGTTTTTACGAACAATGATGGTTTTTTGCGTGACTGGTAATGCAGTGGTTATCGTCTTGAAGACTTACTGAGCAAATGAAATGATTTTTATTTTTTATGTCACGCGTTTGTATACCCGTTAAACAGGCTTATTAAGCTAAGCTTAAACTCAACTACGACCAACGAATCTATAACCAATTTTTTAAAAATATTTATCCCCGTTGGTCTCTGTTGTCATAATGAAACACATCTTTACATTCGATTCCAAAGTTGGCTAAGAAATAAGAGGCCTATTTTCAAGGAAAAGGGTCCAGATTCTATGCCAACAACTCTGGTAAACTGATGGACGATATGAATTTTTTTGAAAACTATTTTTACATAATTAAATTTTAAACTGTCGATCAATCAGTGTACCAATCAATCAATCAATGAACTTAGCATATTTTTGAAAATTGATAAGGAAAGAAACAACTATAAGTTGGATATAAGAAAATCTACATACATAAATGTATATATAAAGATATATAGTTATTTTAAGATTTATACAATTCAAGAGGAATATATTGATTTTATATAGAGAGTTTATCATCATGCATGAAAGACATTTAAGAAAAAGAGAGAAGGAAAGAATTATATTGTTTTGAAGATGCTGGTGTCCTTGTGGTTATAGTTAGGTGTTCAACAACTATTGATAAGAGCGGAGGAAGGTACAACGAAGAACTTATCAACAGTCAAAGGGAATTAGTGTAAATAGCCAAAATTGGCAGGGGACCGGTTGACGTGAGGTTATAATATTGGTCTGTTTGGTTTAGAAGGCAACTTAGTGTATAACGAAAAGTTTTAAGGCCTTCTATGGTTACCTTAGTTTCGGTCATGCGAGAGTTCGAACGGTGGGGGTATGGGAAGGACTACTCTATGGATCTGTAAAGTGCGCCATGCCTCTTTGTTCCGCCATCCCCAAAAAAACCGATTGTCTGAAACAGGCACTAATACTTTACTTGCTTCAAACAAAAGTTGACCGATTATTGTCTTTACCTGACAACCAAATTATAAGTGAAGATCGACCGTAATGTAACAAGGGCAAAAGAGAAAGGCACTTTTCGAAATTGCCTTGGGCCTCTTTTCCGAAACGAGGCTTAATCATTCGCAAGGAAAGTGGAGTTGATTGGGTTGATTTGCGTGTGAATGAAAACTCATAAAACTATCGAAAGGATGAGAATCGGGACTCGCTTTGGAAAAGTGGCCAAAGGTGAAACGGAAATCGGCAATTGCTTTACTCAGCCGAGCTCTTAGATTAGCTACCGCAGCGGTTCTGATAAGATGTTTTCAAAGAGCCGCCTTGTAAAGGTCGTGAGCTTTAGATACTGAGATAAATCCTGTTAACAAAAAGTCCACACTAAATAGAACTTTGCCATCTTCGTTTAGCTCTCCACGATAAAATCTCTACTCTTAACAACTTTGGATGTTGCGAGTAAATAAAAAATGCACTAATCAATGACACATGTAAAGTTCAGTCATTAAAATTTTTGACCTTGGAAGCCATCCGGGTCGATAAAGTAGTTGTTTTGATAGAGAGGTAGTTATTATTTACTCAAGTAATAACGGGAGATGATCAGATACCGAGATCAAAGGGTTAACTCTCTACAGATCGCACTTCCAGGAGAAAAAAAGACCCGAACCTAGAGCATTATCTAAGTTGGGATCGATTAAAAAATAACTTTTCCGGTTTAAAGAGGGGTTAACAGTAACTCTATATGCGTGGTCAGAGATTGCCGAAAAAAATTAACTCGCTGCAGAGAAAAACTCATCATCTCAGAAATAAGTTTGAAATTTATTTTCCTTTATAACTGATAAGAAAAAATTTGAATGGAAGCTATAGAAAGAAACGAAAAGACTCACAGAAACTCTAACGATTCCCGCTGTTATCAAGATTGGGATGAATTTCGATTTCGTTTTTGGCGCTGCGAAAGAGATAAGCATGACTTGTCGAACACTTTATTTAACTTATTCATCTTTGCGAGGGAAAGGTGAGATAAGTATATTTTTCATCGGTATTTTTGGCGTTAAAATGCTACAAAATTCATACTTGTTTTTAATATCATCTTTAAATATGAAGGTTTTTACAATTATTTTCTTGAAGATAAAAATAAGAAGCTCTCTAGCCACTGAGCCGGGTGGGTGACGATTTTTCCTTTCACCCCTCCCCTGCAAGGTGAATTATCTCGAAATGCTTTGTTGACGTTTGCACATGCGGCATTCACAACTGTTAGAGGGTAAGGGTAGAATGTAGTAACTTATGGCGATGCGATGTTTGACGCCAAAAACAAGGATGAGGTGCTGGAGATTTAGAACTGGATCCATACAGGCGAGGTTTATAATCTTATTAGTTTTTGCTGTAGTTTCGTTTGGGATTCTAGTCTACCAATCTTCGCGAGATTTGACCGTGAAACGCACTCCAGTATTTGAGCAGGAGAAATGCAATCCTCGTAAAAACGCACGGCAAGGATCAAGAATATCTAAAGAATTTAGACTCAATGCAACGTACAAACTGGAAAAAAGAGTCTTACTTGCAACACGGAGAACTTCAATAACTTTTCGGTCAGATATCTCTCGTGTCTTGGAGGAAAGTCGAATTTCTTTCGAACTTGTTTACCTCGAAATTGGTAACAAGACAGTCTTTCCGAAGCTTGCTCACGGAAAAATCGGACGCTTTTCTGCAGTGATTTTCGAGAGTATCAAATTTTACGCAACATTAGATAAAGCAAACAGACACTTTCTTGACCATTACTGTCGTAAATTTGCCATCGGAATTATTTTATTTACCGTTCAGGAAGAGCAAGAGCCCGTTACGCGTACTTACGAGGAATTTCGCTTAGGCATTAAGACTGGATTAAGCAATCTTCGAAATGTAGAATTGAATCCTTCGGCATGTTTACTTCGCCTTACTAAAGCTGGTGGAATTATTGAAGAACCTCCAGAGTCAAAATGGAGTGTATTCTTTCCGAATCACAGCACTTACGAAGCGGTTGAGTTTGCTACAAAGGAAACTGCTTACGCAACCTTAAACACGAATAAACAAACCAGCTCTCATGATGTGAAATTTGAAGATCTGGTCTTAAAAGAAGGAGTTTCATCGATGCAATTCGCAACTGTTTTAACAGACTTAGGGCATTTGGATGGTATTCGACGAGTTTACTTTGGGAATGGATTGTCTTTTTGGCTTCATAAGTTATTGTTTGTTGATGCCCTGGCGTTCGTCTCAAGAGGATATTTGGCTCGCTCTTTGGAACGAAGAATCGTCGTGGACATTGATGATATTTTTGTTGGAAAAGTGGGCATTCGAATGAAAAAAGAGGACGTGAGGGTAAGTTATTCTCTAAAACTTTGTCTTTATTCTTGTGGCTTGGCTTTTAAATTTAAAGCGAAAGATGCTGTGGAGCGCATCCTTTGTTCGCGTTTCCAAAGTAATTTTTGATGCGGTGGAAAGCACGTCAATGTCATCACATAACAGTTGAGTTAATATTGATTGTTGCCTATTGGATTGAGAAGGATCTTTTGTTGATACTCTCCAGCTGTTTTAACGTACACGTATGTGGAGTGGCACTTTAGTTGATCAATGAATGAGCATTTTGAATAAGTTGCTTGCATTATAGATGGATTACAGATTAGCATTTCCAATCAAGAATTATTTTTAAGATAAAGTTAGTTTATGAGCTAGATTACCCATGACCCTGTCCTTAACCATTTTACTCTCATGGATGACCAAGACAGAATTTCTCCTTACAATATCGATGCAATAACAAGCAGACAAGTAATTAGAGTTAAGAAAAAAAATCAACATGGCAATTATTAGTTGTTTGCATGCCAAATTCTCTGAACTCACACCATAAGAATTGTATTACGGATAGAAAGGGAAATTTCTGTTCAGGGCCATAGCCAGACTTCAGAACAAGACAAGGCAAGTTTCGGGTCTGTCATGCCTCCCCCAGAAAATTTTGAAATCTAGAGGCTCAGAAATGCTCTTTCAAGCATTTTCCGTGGCACTTTTCTTTAGAAATGTCAATCTTGGGCAAGTGTGGAAGTTCACTTTTTTATTGCCGAGCGATACTGGTGCAGAAAAAAAAGGAAAAGGCCAAAATCAAGACGAGGCAATTGCCTCTTCTTGCCTCATGCTAGGTACAGCCCTGCTGTTGCGATCTTGGGAGTGAATTGGTTGACAAGGTTACAGAGTTTTTCATATGCACATTTCACAAAGTTTTCCAGACAGGTTGCCAGCACTCAATAATACTCCTCCTATTAACCTTGAACCCCAAGAGTGACCAGCATCTAATTTCTCCTTACAAGAATACTATTGAGTCTTTCATCAAGATCATAAGAATAAAGTAAATGATCACTAACCTAAGAATCTTCTATTGTCAAACAAATTCTCCTTTCAATACCAAAAGAAAATGTGTAGAGAAAAGAGATGTAGGGACCCAAGAACATGAGTCAATTATGCTAGGGTTTGATCCTGGACCTTTGGGTCCAAAAGAAGTCAAAGCACCTCTTTGCTTAGGATAATACAGCAAAATTATGTTACAAGGCTGTGCTCTAAGAAAAATTGAGGGAAGCCTAGTGTTTAGAAACTGTGAAATCCAGGGTGCCCAGCATATCTTTTTTATGAAAAAAAACTAAGATTCCTGAGTCACCCAAGAGCAAAAGTAAGGCACCAGGAGCAACTGGGCGCTGCTAGACCATGGCGCTGTGTTATCTGAATATTTGCCTTAATTTATGATAAAAATATTGTCTTGTTACTCTTGACAATATCATGAATGAGTTTCTACAAATTTGATCGAGTTTTAGCTTTCTTTTTCCCTCTCACACAAGAGATGGTATGATTGGTGACAAAAGCCACAAAAGTAACTGCAAAAGGGGGAAATAACTCACTGACACTTGTTTTGGGGAATATTAAAAACAGCTTAAGAACACACATTTTTGAAAACATTTTATTTAGATGAGCCCTTTCAGTTTCCCATTATCTCATTAGCAATTTGTCTTACTGTCTTCCATTCAATTCTTTTGATGTTGGTTCAGAGAATTTGTTATTGGATCAACTAATAATCTACTTATTGATATCTTTTATTATTCTCATGACTTGTCCGCTTGATATTGTAATGATATTGTAAGGAGAAATTCTGTCTTGGTCACTCCTGGGTGTTAAAGGGTTAACCCTTTAAAAGGGAAAAATTCAGAGGTTTAAATGTTGCTAGATATGTTCAAGTGTGTAAGGGAGTTTTCTGCAGCATGAGTTTACTATGTTGGATCTACAATGTCATCAGTATCATTGGCCTGCCTGATTCCCCCTCCCCCCCCTCCCTAACAGGTCACCCTTTGACTTCTGAGATCATGCCAAGCATTGATTATCTCCTCTCAATATCAAAACTTGACCCTTTAACTCCCAAGATCTGATTGTTAATTCTCCCCTCTAGCTGCTACACGTTTCGTTGTTAATAATATACATTAAAAATTTCTCAGTTCTGATTGGTTAAGATGAATGCAGTTTTCAGTTAATTCAGTGCAGAAAAGAGTTAATTCAGTGCTGAAGAGGGTTACCTCAGTGCAAAGAAAGAAACAAACCAGACATTCTGATGGGTCAGAATGATTGGTCAATGTCAAGGTCAATGTCAAGGTCAATGTCACTTGCGGGGTTTGAATAAATTATTTTTGCACGTGATGCGCACGCTTTTCTTCTGCGTAGTTATGAGAAGCTACTCCGTATTTTTTCATGTATATTATTAATAGATAATCACATGATTTTCTCGTGCAATTTGGAATAAATAAGCACTTGTAAATTTTTTCAAAGACCACAAATTGCACTCACCCTATAGACCACTTTCATAAATGGCTGCGGGATTAATATTCTTTTGTTTAAATTCAAATTTGCCTAGGTGGCCTCGTTCTCCAGTACAAAATTCAAAAGAATACATTATCTCAAGCGAGGCCACCCAGACAAATTTAAATTTAAACAAAAGAATATTAATCCGGCAGCCATTTATGAAAGTGGTCTATGGGCTCATGCAATTTTGTTAGTCTTTGAAAAAATTTACTCGGGCTTATTTATTCCAAATTGAACTTGAAATCATGTGATTACCTGTACAAATTGGTTGTGAGAATTTGGTGTTCAATCAAGGTAACAACTTCTACCTGATAAGTTTGAGTATTCTCATTACCTGTTTGCTGGATAATGTATGGATAATGTAGGGAGAAGTTGCTGGTTAATCACTTCTGGGAGTTAAAGTGTTACTTTTAGGAGATGATAATAAAGGAAGTGATCATCAACTTAAAATGCTCTTGATTGTTTAACAAATTCTCCTTGTTAGCATGTTAGGAATTATGTAGAGAACAGTGGGAGAATATGCATGCTGATGAAAGGGCAAAGTCCTCTGAACATTGCATTCACTGTTATGCTTATAGGCAATGATCTCTGTCCAAGCTAAACTACAAGAGCGTGTACCAGGCTTTCACTTCAACCTGGGATATTGTGGGGGAATGTTTTTGTCTGGGAATGATGAAGAAGATGAAGGAGATTGGGAACTGATCAAGAATGCAGACAAGTTTTGGTGGTTTAGTCACACATGGCTTCATCGTCAACCACACAAGAGCAACGATTTGGGTTGGATTATTGATGATTTGAAGAAAAATCTTGACTTTGCAAAGGTAAGAAAAAAATTGAGTGAAGGAGGCAAGCATATTGCTGCAAAAGACATTTAAAATAGAATATGATTAACCTTTTATTTAATGACAGCCATGAAACAGTAGCTTCCATTTGGCTCTGCCGAAAACTGGGGAATGGTTTTAGTGTTTCAATATTATCACCAATGAAAACTTGAGGTTGAAATTGTAAACTAGCCAGTGGTTTTGTCCTGCAACCAGCCCTTATTGACATCACTGATTTAGATCATTAGATTAGCACATTACCCATAAATGGAGAATAAAGTTAACATGAGAAAGTGTTGTGGAATCATTGGGGTGAGTGTAGTCCTGAGATGGACTGTTGTGGGTGGTGGTGACATAAGTCATCATCAGAGACAAGTGCCATTTGACTCTGATGATGACTTCTGCATAGGTTGCCAAAACGTCAGTCATCACCACTGACAGAAGTCCTTCTCATGACTACACTAATCCAGATGATCACACTACACTTTCACATGTTACTCCAGGGTTCAAACCATTTACTGTATAAAGTAAACATGAATATTGCATGTTTCTTTGGAAAATACAGGAGCACAATATTCCAGTTAACACCAGTTACGCAGTGGCACCTCACCATTCTGGAGTATACCCCCCACATGATCTTCTTTATGAAGGTTGGAAGAAAGTTAACAACTTAAAAGTGACATCAACTGAAGAGTACCCTCATATCTATCCTGCCAGGTTCCGCAAAGGATTCATATACAAAAATGTTAAGGTGTGTCTTTATTTTAGGGTATTCAGTTTTAAAATTTTTACAATACTTCCGAATAACTTGAATGTATGTAAGGCATTTTTATAATTGTAGCACATATACCAACTTAGAAATATATTAATAAATTATCATGTTTCTGGGTTGGAACATGTGCTTTGATTGTTCAATTTATCAGGCCCAATTTTACTATATGGACCTCTAAATTCAAAAGTTTGTTTTGGTCTCTAAAAGAGATATGATAGATATCTTTAACGTATATATGCACGATCCTTCGCAGTAAAGCACTATTTGAGCAATAGTGAAAATCAGACCTGAAAAAAATTTCAGGCCTGTATGGGATTCGAACCACTGACCTCTGCGATACTAATGCAGCGCTCTACCAATTGAGCTAACAAGCCAACTGGGAGCAGGCCATCAAATTAATTCGACATAAACCCGTAGATGATAAATCAAACAACAACAAACATATGAAACATATGTATGAACTGTGGTTATGAAACGTATATATGCACGATCCTTCGCAGTAAAGCACTATTTGAGCAATAGTGAAAATCAGACCTGAAAAAAATTTCAGGCCTGTACGGGATTCGAACCACTGACCTCTGCGATACTAGTGCAGCGCTCTACCAATTGAGCTAACAAGCCAACTGGGAGCAGGCCATCAAATTAATTCGACATAAACCCGTAGATGATAAATCAAACAACAACAAACATATGAAACATATGTATGAACTGCGGTTATGAAACGTATATACGCACGATCCTTCGCAGTAAAGCACTATTTTTCAGGTCTGATTTTCACTATTGCTCAAATAGTGCTTTACTGCGAAGGATCGTGCATATATACGTTTCATAACCGCAGTTCATACATATGTTTCATATGTTTGTTGTTGTTTGATTTATCATCTACGGGTTTATGTCGAATTAATTTGATGGCCTGCTCCCAGTTGGCTTGTTAGCTCAATTGGTAGAGCGCTGCACTAGTATCGCAGAGGTCAGTGGTTCGAATCCCGTACAGGCCTGAAATTTTTTTCAGGTCTGATTTTCACTATTGCTCAAATAGTGCTTTACTGCGAAGGATCGTGCATATATACGTTTCATAACCGCAGTTCATACATATGTTTCAGATATCTTTAAGTTAGTATTACCTCATTTTCTCTGTCTGCATAGTAAGTATGGAACCTTGTTTCACCCCAGATTTATGGCCCTCATGTTTGGCATGTGGGCCATAAATCTGAGTGGAAATAAAGTTAGTCTGTAACTTAAAGCGCAGACCTTGACATTGGTTAGTAAGAGTTACACAAGTTGGAGAGTTAGAATTCTCTAGCTTAATTTTTATTCAGCTAAGATCAGTAGCACAGTTCTGATGTACAAAGGCGTAACATTGGGGTAAAATTGAAAAATATTTTAATGAATCTATTTTTGTTAGAAATAAGTCAGAAAGGGAAGGAAATTAGTTCCTATCTTGAAATTAGGTCATCTTGATCAATTCGGACGCCTTTCAAGCTAATTTTCTATTACCCATGATGCAATGCGACCACGCCCTTTTTTTAAAAAAATGCATAAATACCATATTTTAAGGAAAGTTTCGGCAAAAAATGTAAATTTGAAGCTACTAAGAGCAAAAACAGTTAAAGGGATGCCAGAATTTGTTCATGTTCATCCAACGGAACTTGATAAATTGGTCTTGCTCTCCTTCGCTTTGACACAAGTGGTCCACAAATGTACCGCACAGTTCCTGGGAATACTCCTGCCACCTTATCATCTAGTTTGTATGTGCGATCAATAATGTTCTCCCTTAAAAAGAAATTTCCAAGAAGAACAGCTTCTCCTTTGGAATAAATGCTTCCACTATAAGGATCCTCAAAGTTTTCTTGAAGGGAAATGACTCCATTGCTAGTAACTTTAAGGAGGTAGTAATCATAGTGGCTATCATCTTCAGCTGCCACAGCCACAGTGCTTTCTTTCGTTGCCAGGTCGGCAACTTGAACTGAATGTTCAATGGTGCTTGCATCTTCAGTTGTCCTGGTCATGACACCTGAGGGCTCTCTTGACAGAACAATCTCCTTCCAGTTGCCCACCCATTCCTTATTTTCACAGCTGTCAAAATCCTCAACAATGCAACCATGGCAGTAACAAGACCTTTCTCTTGTGTAGACTTTTAGCTGTTCACTGCAAGTTCTTACAGAGTGTAGTTGGCGGATGCCTTTGACAGTGCAGAATCTTCCACCGTCCCTGTTACGTGCAACACTCAGCTCCCCAGTAGATGGCAAATAGAAAAAGATGCGCCGCTTTAACTGCACTGACTTCTGCCTAGCAGGAAATGAGGAAGCAGCTGGTTCAGAGAAGTTCTCTTTCAGAAAGTTACAAAGATCTTTTGCATTTGATAGTGTGGCTTTCCTGGAGAGAACTGCTGAGGTTGCCTTCTGTTTGACATGGGAGCCAGCTGCATCTTGTTCTCCCTTTGCATGGGAGGTGGCAAAGTAGTTTCGCTGGACTGTATATCCAAGAGTTGCCAGGGAACATGACAGGTCACCATAGCAGTGTCGGCTCTTGTACTGTCCTGCACATCCATCTGTGAATTCATGCATTTTCTTGATAGTGCAGTTTGATTCTTCTAAATGGTTTGAAATTAACTTCTGGATGTGAAGGACAGAGTCATGATCCTGGGTGACGTCATCGGAAATCACAAACAAATGCTCTTTACAAATTGCTGGTTCCTCTTCTGTGCTCTGGATGCCATCCACCTCAGCACTTGAATGCCTGTAAAGAATTGTGACATGAAGACTTACTTTGTTTACGTCAAAGTATTGGGACTGGATTTCATCTTGAAACCGACAGGCATAACCCTCGGAATAGTCGTGGATGCACACAGCTTGATCAAGAGGAAGGTTTTCAAGAAGAGAATCTAGCTGCTCCCTCTGCCATTTAGCAAGAAAGGAATGGTAAGGAAACTGTCCTAACAGCTGAATAAAATAATCAAACAGTTCCTTTGGTCCTGTGCACTTCTCGACAAGGGCTATTTTCTTCATGTCTTTTCCATCAGTGGTAAGTTTTCCAGTCGACACATAGTCATAACGCTTCCATTTCACTTCGTGATTGCCAACACCTTTCTCCTCTGGCAACAAAACCAAGTTGTGAACTCCACAGTCTTTGCACTCCCTTTTCAAGCATTTCAATTTATGATAGTCTTGATCTTCGGGTTTGGGACAAAGTGTTTGCGCAATAATATTTCCAACTGAGTTATACACTTCTGTAGCTGCTTGATTAGCTTCCCTGCTTTCATCAATCACTCTCTTCCTAAACTTCATGCAGTCTTTGAAGACAATTTGAAGTTCAACGTGCTGACGACACATGCAAGTCTGCCTATCTCGTTCCCTTGCCCCCCTAACAAAATAAGGCTTCAGGTTTTCAAATTTTCGCTGAGATATCTTTATCTCTGGATGCATTGACGCAAACTCTACGTAGGCTTCCGTTTGGGTTTTTTCAAGCACGTGTTTCGGATGTTCAACCCACGTTTTCACTCCAACGCGTTTTCTAATCAAGTCTTTCTTGTTTCCTGTCGGTCTACTTGCTACCATTTTCCAATAATCATAAACAAGCTCTTTGGTTTCTTCAGTGACTGCATCCCGCCTGGTTTTTCGTTTGGTTGCAAGCCAGCTTGACTCTTCACCTTTTAAGATCATTTCGCGTTTTTCAATTCCCGACTTGATGCTTCTTCTATCCAAGGCTATGAGCTTTGAAAGTGTCTTCTGGCTTCTACTCTTTTTAACATTTTGACCAAAAGAAAGTGATTTTGCCGCGACAAGTGCAGCTCTTCCTTTGTTTGACTTGTCATTTTTGACGGCTTTAAGGCCTTGGGTGAGATCGCTAGCAAGCGCTTTCAGTGCATTCACTTCTTTCTCCTCTTCTGGTGTTTTCATTAGTCCGCGTTTCTCGAGTACTTTCCTTGTACGTGGACTTTCTGATATAGCTGCCATTATTTCTGCTTTCTTCTCCGGTGTATCTGGGAGACTCTTCTTAGTTCGTCCAATGGCACGTTTCTTGGCCATCCTGTTTGGGAACGGCGTACCAGTAACGTCGATCGGTGTGGCTTCCGCTTGAACCTGTGCATTTTGGTCTTTCTTTTTTTGACGGTATCGCTTACTTCGTTCTCTAGCCATCTTTCTCTGTTCCTCAAGTTTCCCTTTATTTTTTGAACCTGTCTTTTGCTGGTTTCGTTCGCGCCGACGTTTCTTTGTGGCATCTTTGATAGGAACATTCCGCCGTTGTCCGCTCTTGGCTTCTCGACTTTTCTTTCTGGCTTCCACGACCTTTTCAATAATTTTCTCTCGGTTTTTCTCATAATGTGCTCTTCTTTTCTCTTGTCTTTCCTTCTTCTTTTGTTCTCGCCACATTTGAATCCTAGAAACTCCAGAATCCATAATCTTTGCATTCAATTTCACAGCCTTGTGCTTGCGAACAACACAGCCTTTTGTACTTACGTGTACTTGACTGCGTCCTTGAAACATGCGGCACGTGCTCAGGGGGTTTCCCGCTCATTTCTGACGAAATGCAATATTTTACTTCCTAATAAGGAAATCGAAAACAATGCTTGATTCTGTAGACTTTGGGACGATTTGGAAGCGAAGGAAGCCGTCAAAATGACTAGAGCGTCGCGCTTGTTTTTTCTCGAAATTCGATCACTTACCTTCCTCAGGATCAAACTTGTCGACCAAATGTTTCGAACAAAACTTATTGCTAATATTTTCGTCGGCTTTCAACGGATTCGATCAATTTTGGTAGCAAAATTTAGCTTGTTATTTGAGCATTTTGCGTATGTTAACATTTACACGCTCCAGTGCACTCTTCGTAAACAAGACGATTGGGAAATTCAATGACCAGAATTATCGCGCGGCAGATCACACCGCTTGCCAACTGTTTAGAACGCAGAAAAAAATTCATATCTCGACAACGCTTCAATAAAAACACAAAAAACGGAAGGAGAGCGAAAAGCAACTTATGAGCATTACATTTTGAGGTTAAATTGTTCTGTCACTCGGGAATTATGACTCGCACAATGAATTGAAAATGATCTGTCTCTACCAAGCTTTAAGCGTGATGCATTATATGTTGAACACTTTTGTTGATTTTAACAAAGATTTAGCCCCAATTGTCAGGATTTTGTTTGCCACTTCGCTTAAAAGGGAACCATTTTCATCACCTGTTAAGTTTTACGGCTATAGACGAAACTTACGCTGGCAAAAACAGAAAAACAGTGAATAGTGAAGCCCACGCGAGTTACGCGTGACGCCATGTTTTTGTCGCTAACTTTACAATTCGGCTCCGATTCAATTTTTTCAAAAAACCTTTATTCTACCTCTGTTTAGTCCAAAATCATCTTTAACATATGTGTAACTATTTTGGAAAGTCTCAAGCAGGTCCGATCATTGTGCGCCGAGAAATTCTTAAAAGATTCGAGCAAATCCGTGATTTTTCCATTTGCGCGTGACAAGCGTGCTACTGATCTAAGCTTAATTTGTTTCAAGTTGGTTTCTTTGTTTTGTTTTGTTTTTTTCTTTTTTTAAGATAGATTATGATTGTAAACTGTGGTGTTCATACTAGGTTCTCCCGCGGCAAACATGTGGTCTTTACACCCACACAGTGTTCCTGAAAGAATTCCCCAGAGGGCAGCAGTGGTTGAAAGACAGCATTCATGGGGGTCAACTGTTCCAAGTTGTAGTTGATCAGCCTGTAAGTATAACCATTTAACCCTTAACCCCCTCATCATGGATCCAAAGTCAAGCAGGCAAGTGATGAGAATACAGAAAAATGTAATTCAGAGGATCAAATATTAGTTGATCCAATACCAATTTCTCCACATTTACATCACAACAGTTGTATGGCAGAAAGTAAGGAGAATTACTAATTAAAAGGCTTAATGGACATCTGCACATGCCTGGCAAAGTTCATTATTTTTGGAAAATGTTGCAAAAAAGGCGGGAGGCATTCAAAAATAAAGAAAACATAAACTTTGATCAACAAAAAGGATAATACGTTTATAATTCCAGTGTCAAATATATTTATCAGTACAGGTGCAAGCTAATTGCAGTTGGGAATACTAATAAAATTTACTGACAATAAAACTTAAAAAAGAGAAAGTACTGGAGAGGCTTCTATCAACTGTAAATTGATTATTCTAATCTAAGATCTACAATCTAGTTTCATTAGTGTATTGACATGCAACAAGAAGAAAGAAGGCATGGAAGGGGTTTTGTTTCATTGAATGCAAAATCTTGTTTCTCTAATTATATTAAATCCATGTTCAGTCACAATGGCTGGATATTAGCCCCAATCCTTCCTGCTTTTTTATGGGTGTAGATTTTATCTTGGTCCATAAAAATATGAAGGGAAAAATCGGCCAATATCCAACCATCTTGACCTCACACTTCGTCAATAACACATTTATTACACGACTCAGGCAGTCAGAGGGCCAATAACTAAAATCAACCAATCAAAATGCTCTATTGCCGGTCAATATTCTCTCAGTATTGGACTGGGCACTGTCCTGAATGGTCCCGAATGGTACCGCACTTGTATCCCTTTGAACTTGAGTCGTATAATAAATCTCTTATTAACCAAGCTTGCTTGGGACTGTACTGGAAGAATATTGGCCCTCGGTCTTTTTTGTACGGACCTCTCTGCGCTTGGTCTGTACTGTCAAGACCTTAGGCCGATATTCTCCCAGTACGGCCCTCGCGCTTGGTTAATAAGATATATATATTGGGGTTGATAATTACATAGCTTCTCAGATCATATTTTTTTCCTCAGATTTCCATCTTTATGACTCATCTTTCAAACTATGGCAACGATCGCCTAGCTTTACTTGTGTTTTACAGCCTAGTGAAGCATTTGCAATGCTGGACCAACCTTAAGTTAATTTCAGAGCATCCAGTTGATTTGGCTGAGAGGTACTTTGCAATGTTTCCCGAGGAGATGGAACCAGTTTGGCAGGTACTTCACCTTAATGCTGACTAGAAAAGACGTTTAGTAACAAAGTGAATGTAGAGTGAAACCTGTAGACCACTGGACAGTCAAGTTTTCTTAGCATGTTGTCAGAGTGTACTTATGAACTTAAAAAGTAAAGTGAAATAATGTCAAAGGAAGATGGTTCTTTCTAGAAAGTGGAGGGTAAAACCTCTAGGATTTTACAGTTGGCTTAAACCTCTCAGCTCAAGGGAGTCATTAGCGAGAAGTGCGACATCCAAGGTTTTTTTTTATGAAATACTTTGGTCTGTACTGAGTCAAAAAGCAACAACATTCTCTTCTGTGGTGTGGAATCTTTCAAAATAATTTCTTGGGCATATTAATTTAATTTGTAACTCTTCTATGTCTAAAATGAATCTTACTGTTATTTCATATGATTTTTACTATTTTGGCTACCATTCCCTTCCCTGACTGTTTTCTAAGCCTGACATGTACGTCATGCAACTTGCATAATTTCTCTTTTGCACAATGTTCACTGCAATTTTCAACATTAATTCTCAATTGACAGAATCCTTGTTTAGACCCACGGCACATGGAAATCTGGTCACCAGAAAAGAATTGTAAAAAGCTGCCATCCCTTCTTGTTGTTGGCCCTCATAAGACTGGCACCACAGCTCTGTATACGTTCCTCAAAATGCATCCAGACATCATCAGTAATGTGCAAAGTGATAGCACGTATGAGGAGGTACAGTTCTTTGGTGGAAACAATTACATCAGAGGCTTAGATTGGTAAGTGCAGAATTCAATCGTACAAAGTTGTGAACTTAGGGGAATGGGAAATATGGAGCCTGTTCATTTTGGTACGTCACAGAGTCTGGACAGCTAAAGATCCAAGTTTCACCAAGAGGAGTCAAACCTCCTGCCTTGAAGGTTTTGCAGTCCAATGCTCTACCATTACCTCATCAAAAAGCTTGGTCATGACTTAAGAGCTCTCAAGTTGATTTTTTGGCAAAAAGTGAGATTTTCAACCACGTTAGCCTTTGATTTAGATGCCACAGGCATCACCTCAAGAAGTGTTTCACAGTGTTGTATTTTCTGGCAAACATTATTTTATCTCTGGGGAATGGGAACTTTCATTAATGTTGAACTTGAACCCTGGTCATCGTCATCACTATTATAGACGTCATCATCATCATCATCATTAATAGTTATATATGTGCCTCAAGGCCAGCACATCAATAGACATTTGTATGCAAACTTGCAATGCTGCTTCTTGTGATAGGTACATGGATTTCTTCCCTGATATTAGCAACCACAGTAACCAGATCTTGTTTGAAAAGAGTGCTAATTATTTTGATGCTGCCAAGGGGCCACTGAGAGTACATTCATTGCTCCCAGAGGCCAAAATCATCACAATTTTCATAGATCCAACAAAAAGAGCCTACTCATGGTACCAAGTGAGTGATATACATGTATCTTAATCTTTCAACTCCCAGAAGTGATTAACATTTATGTCAAACTTCTCCACATACATTATATTATCCAGCAAACAAATGATAAGAATACTCAAACTTGTCAGGCAGAAGTTGTTATCTTGATCTAAAGCCAAATTCTTTAAGTGGTTTACAAAGAAATGTGTAGCAGCTAGAGGGGGGAGTTGATAATTTGATCTTTAGAGATTAAGGGTTACCGGTAAATGTGCATCCTGGTAACTTGTGAAGGTGTAGTCTGATCGTCCGGGTGAGTGTAGTCCTGAGAAGGACTGTTGTCGGTGGTAGTGACTGACGTTTCGACAACCTGTGCGGAAGTCATCATCAGAGTCAAGTGAATGATTGTTGTCAGTAGAATGTTCTTATCCCAGTTTGTGTAAAATGATCGGTTGGTTTTGCCATAATGTTATTGGCTGTAAGACTCAAGTGACGTAAGTCGGTCGTGTTACCGACAGATCAAAACAGACCAATCATGACCGACTCACATCACTTGAGTCCTACTGCCAATAACATCACGGCAAAATCAACCAATCATTTTACGCAAACTGGAATAAGAACATTCTACTGACAACAATCATTCACTTTACTCTGATGATGACTTCCGCACAGGTTGTCGAAACGTCAGTCACTACCACTGACAACAGTCCTTCTCAGGACTACACTCACCCGTACGCTCAGACTACACCTTCACATGTTACCCCCGGGTTCAAGCCATTTACTGCACCTGGTAACTGTAAGTAACTACTGTTCCATCTTCAACGACAGAGTCAACGTCACAGTTGTGTACAAAACTGATCAATTTAATCACTGCAAACCAGCAATAAACATCCTGAAAAACTTTCGTCATTTGTGTTTGCTTTGGACCCAAGTCAATTTGTAGATTACAATGTAGGATTTTTAAATAATGACAAATTGCTAATTTTTGCCTGCATTGTTTCACATCTCTTTAGCACATGAGAAGCCATGGTGTGGCAGCGGCTATGCACCCATTCTATAAGGTTATAACAAGTGTTAATTCTTCTGAGGACAAAGGCATCAGAGCTCTTGGTCTAAGATGTCTTTTACCAGGCCTGTATGCTCAACACTTGAAAAGGTGGCTGACATACTTTTCACCCTCACAAGTAAGTTCACACCTCAGTAGTACATGTCCTCTCTATAGAAGTAACGCCTGCTGGACAGACATGTTGCTGCATGCTCTGTATTTCAACATTTTAGCTTGTGTTTTTCTTCCTGTCATCAATTTATGGCATATTGCTACTTTCCTTAACAAATGGAAAGTTATGCCTACTGGACGGACATGTTGCTGCATGCTCTGTATTTCAACATTTTAGCTTGTGTTTTTCTTCCTGTCATCAATTTATGGCATATTGCTACTTTCCTTAACAAAATGGTAAACACCATACACTGAATGCAAATATGGTGTCCAATTTGAGTTGCCATTGTTCTGGACTCACTAGCCTCATCTTTGCATGGAAATACAAAAGGATTATAATTTACGTGTGTGAAGGCTAATGAGTCCAGAACAATGGCAACTCAAATTGGGCGCCATATTTGCATTCGGTGTATAGCATACACTATTGAGTTATGGATGCATGCAGGAGGTTGCTAAGCACAAAAGAAGTATAAGAGTCACACAAGGCGATAGCCGAGAGCGACTTTAGCTTCTTGAGGACTTAGCAAACCTTCCAAGTGCATCCATAATGTGATAGTGTTCGCTGTGGCATTTTCCACTTCTATTACATAACATTGATACATTGTAGCCAAAGAGTTTTCTTTTAATTAACAAATCTTACGTAACCAAATAAAATTAATTAGCACGCGTGGGAAACTAGTCTTTGCATTTGCTCATGTCAGCAGCGTACACCCATGGGCAAATGGTGGATGCTAAATTTACCAATCAGAGCACGTGCTTTACTGAATTGACCAATCAGAGCGTGCACTTTACTTTGGTTATGTTATAAAAGTATATGAAGACCATACGTGAATGAAGTTGATCATACAACTTTGCCAGCTGGTTTCCATATCAGTAACTTTTTACCCTTTAACCTTTGAGGGTGACTAGCATCTAATTTCTCCTTACAGGATCCCCACTGAATCACACATTAAGGTCACGAGAATAAGGAAATAATCACTAGCTTACGAAGCTCCTGATTGTTAAACAAATTCTCCTTGTCAGCACCTTAGGAAATGTATAGAGAACAGTATGGAGAATATGCATACTGATGTCAGGGTGTAGAGGGTTAATAGAGTTGTTCTGTTTCTGCACTGTTCAGATTCTTATTCTCGATGGGGATAAACTTAGGACAGATCCTCCCCAAGTGATGATGGAAGTGCAGAAATTTCTTGGTGTCAACATTTATGACTATAATAAGAGGTTAAGGTAAGTTAAGTGGTAATGAATCATAAAATTCAAAAAGTATGTTGCTTCTTATAGCAGGGCTCCCACGTGCGCTTTGTGGGGCAGAGCCCCATACCCATGGAATATGGTCAACCTCTTTTTGTTTGGTTGTGACTGACTGAGTGTACGTACGTATGTGCCTTCAGATTGCATGGGTAGGGTAGGGGAGACTATCAAAAGGAAGGGAGGGGTGTCTCAGGTGAGTCTTGGCAAATGCACATCTTTTATGTCATCATTAATATTATGAACTTGGGAGCTCCACTTTTAGGCTTGGCTAAATCTATATATTAGTTTTAACAATTGTTTTTAACTGGGGGACTTAGCATGACCAGGCCCCAGTTGTTTGAAGGGTGGATACGTTTTGGTAACACTTATCTGCTGGATAGCGATTTATCTGTTGAATAGCATGATCCATTCTTTGAACAACCAGGTGTGGGTGGTCAGCAAAGCAGGGCCCTGATGAGGTACCCAGGCTGGCTGGATGATTGCATTGTTGTTGCCCAGAAAACTAGAATAAGGGCTGGAATTTATAGGCTTCTGTGGCCTTTATGACTCTGCCAATATCTTTATGTTCAGTTCTCTGCAAGAGACAGCCAGTGTTTTACCAGTCAATGGTTTGTGCATTAGATTCCAGGTTGAGAGGTTTTGGTAGAGACCTGGCTGGGTCAAGGTGTATGTCTTGGGCAAAACACTTTGCTTTCATGGTGACTCTCTCCTCCCATAAGTATAGATAGGTACAGGCAAGTTGTCAGGGAAAGCTTGATGAAATACAGGGGGGTAACCTTGCTATGGATGAATAGGACTGTGTGTGTGTGCGAGCGTGTGTGTGTGTGCGTGTGTGCGTGCATGTGTGTTTGCGTGCATGTGTGTTTGCGTGCATGGGTGCGTGCATGTGAGAAGGGGGGAGGTGGTGCATGTGTGGGAAGGGGGGAGGTGATAGGGGGCTTTAAAGTTTTGCTCCTCTCACATGTAGGTGGAAATAGACATTAAAATTTCTTTCTTTTGTTTCATTGTCCATCTCTCTTCTCTGATCCTTAGATTTGATAAGCATAAAGGATTTTACTGTCAAGTCACATCACAAGGTGGTACTCATTGTCTTGGAAAAGGAAAGGGCAGACATTATGTACCCATGGATAGAAAGTCACAGAGATTCTTGGAAGATTATTACTCAAAGCCAAACAAACGTCTTGCAGATTTGTTACAGAAGTTAGAGAGACCTCTTCCAAACTGGCTGAGACCTGCTAGATAATAAATGAATCATTGGCTTAAAGTGAAAATTTTTAGTAATTGATGTGTTAGTCAAAATGTTATCATGAGAAACATTTTCAATGTTTTCAGGCATAGTCTTCAGGTAGACAGAAAAGTGTTCATAAAACTTTTGGCTGGTTCATAAGAAAGTAGTTAACGAACTAGTCTGTTTAAACTGAAAATTACCTGTGTTGACATTCTAAATGTTTCCTTGATTTTACATTTTTAATGCACACTTAAATGTATTGACAAGTATAAGGATAAAGATATTATAGACATATATACTAATAATTATTGTGTGGGGTTTTTGGACCAAGGAACTAAATATATAGCCTACATTATAGCCTACATTAACGCTAAGCTAGAAAGCTTAGAATATTTATATGGTGTGGATTTGAATATCTATAGATATCATAATGTAATTAAAGAAATCAGAGGACCAGTTTGGAGGTCTCTATCCGAAGAGGTGCCTTTTCAATTCAAATAGACATGCATCTGGTAAATTAAGGTAAAATCATGACATGGTTACCAGTATAGAAGTTTGATATGGCTTTTGTTCTTATTACATGTGAAAATTTCATATACAGGTGAAAATTGCAAGGTGAAAGGCATATGAAAAGCATTTGAAAAGATTGTTTTCACTTGCTTTCCAACTAGCTCTTAATTCCACATGTGAAAATCAATGACTTTTACATCCACTGTAGAGCCTTGACTGCAATTCGGACTGCTTGAATGAAATCAACTCTGAATTTTGAACTCAGACCTCTTAAAGTGGGCCTGATTTAAAATACAACTGCTTGTTATTTTTTCAACTACAGTTATGTATTTTTTTTACCACAAAAAAAGAACATTCTCCAATATGGAATTTAATGGGGTTTTAGTATCAGAGTACATCATTTATGATTTTATTAATTTTTCATTTACCATTACTATGACTTCATACACATATTTTCAAAGGAATTTTAGATCATTTAAGGACTGAAGGAAGGGTATTAAGTGTATCAATAGAATATTGCAGTAACAGTGAAGTGTATTAGAGCTTTCAATTATTTTTGTAATAGTTGATATTGTAAATGTATTACAAGCTTCTGACTTAACGTTAGGAGTATTCTGACAAATAATAAAAAAAATAATAATAAATTCGCTAATTGAAGCTCCCCCTTATGGAATTTTCCGCTACAATGTAGACTAACTAGGTGCTTGAAAATCCCCACTGGCAGGAGGCAGACCAGTGAGCTATTTACAGAGCACAGCCAAGGAGTTGAACCAGGGGCAACCAAGATCAAATCTAGTGAGTGGCAGGGTGGAGGACTTGAACCCAATACAGTGGATTACAAGTCCAGCACCCTAACGTCTTGGCCACACTGCTTCCCCTTGGGGTGTTGTGCTTGCTGTGAGAAACACGTGACATCCCTGAGATTGGATGCATAGGAGATTAATGGGACCATTCCCAAAGCACAATGTGAGAAGATAGGTGGAAGAAGTAAGAATTGCTGTGGAGAATTTTTGGACATGGGACTGTTTTTCTAGGAGGGGTAACACCCACATCAAGGTGATAGGATGCATGAAAGACTTTTTGACTGTTTGTTTTTTTGGTTTGCCTTGTCTTTGTATTTTCACACACAATGATGGATTGACAGAACATATTATTCTAAAGGTTACCTTGAGAGTAGAAACATCATCTGGGATTTCATCCTGATGAACCAGATTGGAACCAAAATTCATATTTTACACCCCTGTTGCTTTAAGAAAGCTAGGCATGTGTCACAAGTTTCTCCATTTTCCCTTAAACCCAAAACCTCAGTGGGTAACAATTTTCAAACAATTTCTTAGTATGCACTACGGCTATAGAGTGGACTGATGATAGTATTTTAATGAGGTATGGCTTCTGTACAGATTTCTAGTAAAGTTCGGTGTAAGGGTCTACAAAGTTAAGTGGACACTCAGCTAAGGGAACAATGAAATTAAATAAAAGAAACTTTCAGATTATGAAACCATTCAGTTTCTACTCCTGCTGTGACTATGGATTCCTTTTTCACCTTCAAATAGGGCACAGCTTCTCCCTTAGGGCACAGCTTCTCCCTTAGGGCACAGCTTCTCCCTTAGGGCACAGCTTCTCCCTTAGGGCACAGCTTCTCCCTTAGGGCACAGCTTCTCCCTTAGGGCACAGCTTCTCCTTAGGGTACAGCTTCTCTCTTAGGGCTCAGCTTCTCCCTTAGGGCATAGCTTCTCTCTTAGGGCATGGATTGAAACGGGAACAACTTACAGAATGAAAGAGAAGTGGAAAGTAGGAGGTAAGAATTTAGCAGGAAATATCTACTTTCTAGATTAACCTTAGCCCCCATGCCTTCCCTTAAAAAACCCCTTAGAATTGTCTTTCTGAGGAAGTTCCTAGACTGGATTCTTTCTCTGAAATTCCTTCCTCATTGAATTTTTTTTAGTCACTGTTAACATTATGAACCACTTCCCCAAATCCATCAGGACACTAAAATATGAGGACCACAAAGCCTACCCTTTCACTCCTAATATCTTGTCAGTAATTATTTTTATTATATGGCTGTGTCTCACAAGGACTGGGAACTACTGAATTCACAAATTTGATTGGCTGAAATCAATATTGAAAGCGGCCTAGACCAATCTAGAAAAAAAGAGGTACAAAAAATATAAACAATTGGCATAAAAGACACAGCCATATAATAAACATCATATTAACCGAGCTTGGTCGGTCCATATGGGAAAATCTTGACCTCGGTCACTGGTACAGACCTCACTGCATTCGGTCTGTACTGGCGACCTCAGTCAAGATTCTCCCATACAGACCTGCCGCTCAGTTAATAAGAACTAAGTACTGCCTGTCATACAATTTTTTGATGTTACTTTGGAGAACTTGGTATTGGATCAACTGATGATATCCTTATTAATTTTACATTTTTCTTTTTTTCTCATCACTTGTCTGCTTGATACTGTATTGAAGTTGTAAGGTGAAACCCTGTCTTGGTTAAGGGAAAAGGTCAACTGTATTTCACTACGAGATCAGCCACAAGTCGTCTCTCCTTTCTGGCGAGGTCTGTTGTGTGAGTAATAAGAAATCATAGAAAGGAAAGCTGATTTTGCGGCTACTGGAAACCCAATGTTTTCCCTTAAATTTTTTACTTGTGTGACGGGACTCTGGTGAAAAGGAAGGACTGCTTGAAGTTTAGGCAAACAAAATTACATTTTTTGGTCCATAAAGGAAGCCCAAGCTTTTGGGGTCTTCATATACCAGTATTTACTGTCTCTTAGTTGTCCAACAAAAATTTCCAAAAACTTCTTAGTTCTAGTCTGTAATCATTGTAATTGTAGATTTTTGTCACTAATGCAAATTTACAAAAATATCATGGAAACAAAATTAAATGCACAACCTAATATTACAAACAACTGCAGTTCCAAAGGATTGCCTGTGCTGCTTGATTATAGAAATAACTGGAACAATAAATATAGCCAGTAACTGATCCATCGCCCTTTAACCACGAATCCACACCACGGTAGTTCTTCACAAATATTTTGTGCTGTAATATTCGTGAATGAATCTTGGCTGGCTTCTTGTTTCACTTGGCCGCAGCATGTCTCATCAGAACACTGTTCAGTTTTTCTAATTTCTTTATATCCTGTTGTTGCTCAGTTCTGTATTTTAGGCACTACAAGATGATAATTAACAGAGGAATCAAATTGTCTGATAATCTTTGCTACGCTTTATTCCTGACTTTTCAAAAATAAAAAAGACAATCTGAAATAAACTCCACCGTATCAGTGTCTATTTCTGGCCAAAACAAAAAAAAATTTTAAACAGATTTTTCCCAAATCCATCCATTCACTTAAAAAAAAAAAAAAAAAACGAAACTTTAAGGTGTCGAAATTGTTTATATATTTATAGTAATTATAGTTTCAACTTTACCACTTGATCATCTGTTCCTTTTAGAACAAGCTTCCCGTCACAATGGCGATACTTCACGACAAACCGAAACTGAAATAAAGAGGACAAAATGAAAGATATAATTTTGTTTTTACACGTCAGCCATAATTTCTCCTAATTCACGTGCCCAACCTTTCTCGGTTCAGCTACACACAACTGTTCAACTGCTGCAGCAAATTCATCCCACGAGTCGAAATAGACCATCTTTCCCTCTATTTCTTCCAAAGTTCGACTGAAACCGAAATTTCACGTGGAAGACGCCATCTTGGAAAATAGCCTTTCTAAGAGAATACGTTGTATACGACGAAATACAATGTCCTTACAAAAATTATACGAACAGCAATATATTTGTACAGAGGCGTGTTTAGCCTTGAATAACAATTCTGTGTAATTATCACTTAGGGGTTTGACTGGAAGGAAGAGTGTTTTTTGATGTTAAGACATTCAAAACCACAAACTCTCTAAGAAATTCCTCACAAAATTTTAACTTGTTAAAAAAAACTCTCATTTGACTCCACACGTATGCGTTTTATTTTTCTTTTTTTACCCTTTTGGTGTAAATTTATAGAACATAGCGAAAGATGGCTTGCATGGCCTTGTGGGTAACCCTTAGTCATCAGTAGTCATGTGCCACGCATATGATGGAAATTTCGCTACAACAACAGCTGAGATCGTCAGAAAATGACTACAATATATAAATAGAAACTCCGGAATTCAAAATGGCCAGCTGTATGAGAGGATGCTGGGGTGTATTCAGTGAGGAATTAAGGAAATTGCGCCGGCCGGCACATCTTAGAGGGAGGTAAGTCGTAATATAGCCTTAGTAAAATTGCAGTTATTGTGTTTTTGTAGCCAGTGTTGCAAATATTTGTGTCATCCTCAATTCGCAGAACTTACAGACGTGCAAGATATAGTGAAAAGGAGTTGAGTATCGAGGTAAGATCCTTTGTTATTTACGATTAAGACTGGAGGTCCTAAGATAATTTGATACTGCACAAATTTCCGGTGCGACTCATCGCTTGCAGCAGAATCTTCGAGCTAACTTGATTGACTTAACACTTTTATATCAACACATGAAAAAAACCAAGAGTCAAGTGTGGTGTGGTGGGGACGGGGAGTATAAGAGGACTGGTACAATTTATGGGCAAAAATAAAAAATGAAAAGCCTCTGTATTTGGGAATCCACTAGGAAAATGTTTTTCACCCTCCCCTTCTCAGGCAATATCCCACCAAAGATAAGCTAGGAGAACTGCTGATATTTGTTACACAAAAGGGAATGGGGGGGGGGGGGTGTTCCACCTCCTGTACCTTTGAATCCTACCTCCCACCCCTTCTTTTAAACTTTGCACATAAACAAAAAACAAATAACCCAAATTTTGCTTTCCTCTCTCATTCACTATTGTCTCAAAATTCCCCTTCCTGTTTTCACCTGTCCCACTTCTTGTTACTGTCTCACCCACAATTCTGATGCCTTCTTGCCTAATCCCCCCCCCCCCCATACAATCATCTGATTTCTTCACCGAGTTCCAGGCCAGACCATCTCCAACCTTTGAAGTCAATTTGCTTAAAGGCCAAGAGAAATTCATGTTTAGTAACCTGTTATAGATCAATAGCTTCTCCTTACAAATTTTCTTATCTTCTGTATTGGAAGACAAGGAAGAATTTCATGTTACACTAAAAGTCACTTAAAACTTAACCCATTTCTCACCCCATAAATCACCAAATTACTGTAGAAGTGTTGCCTTCAATGTTAACTTTTGACCCCACTACCCCCCTGTTAGGACACCTTGTCTGTGAAAGAACTTTTCTGAATCTCAACTATTCCCAGCAGTGCCCTAGAGGTTTACTTTTTGTAGCATCTTAGTAATTTAACCCGTAAATCTTCCAAATGTATAGTGATCATCATGAAAATCTACTTTTTATTTTTCAGTTTGAAAACTTGATTGATGAGGTATGCTTTCCAAGTGTTTTTTTGTAATTATTGACAATAACCACGATAAATGTTGTTATTGAATTTTCCTACAAATGCTCAACTAAGTCCTGTATATGATTGTCAATAAGAGTATAATTTTCTTATGAATTGTCAATGCCTGTGAGGAAGAAATATTTTAACAGAGAGAAATTTATTAACGACTTGTAGTCACTCTGAAGAAAAAAAAGTAATTTTTACTTCTGTTGAATAATTTGTTGATCTTGCAAATAACTCAGTAGATAAACAGAATCTAAAATATATCCTAGAAATAACGAATTATATTTTTTTAACTTTCAGGAGGACTTCAATCCCCGTCCTAGGTAAGTGAAAATTAATCTCAAACATTTGGTTTTGCAAACTGCTTTTAATTTTCTTAATAAACCCTTTGAGCCTCAGGAGCTGTGAGGTGACTGTGTGATGTTTTCCCTGTTTCTCATTTCCAGACGGATTTTAACTGAAACAGAAACAGAACTGATCACGCAGAAGAGATACAATGACCTGGTTGAACAGCAGAAGAAATTAGATGCAGAAATTGATGCACAGTTATCTCGAAGAGAAGACGATTTACGGCTGGAAGAGGAGGTGAACTTACTGGCTTCTCATTTCTAACATTATTATTAATTGTGATTTATGTTGAAATCTCACATTCAACCCCCCCCCCCCCTGTCCATTCTTCAAAGACTTTATCTGAATGTGTACTTATTCATGCATGCATTGGTTCTCTAAGGCATACTATGAGGCTAAAAGAGAAGCAGCTCGTGTTGCCAAACAGGCCAGACAAATGGAGGTAAGAAAATTCTTTTGACCTTGTGGTTTGACAGTGCATGATTACCTATGGATTTGGAGTTTTGGGGGCTGCAAGAGGAGCAGGTTTTGTGATTTCAGCAATGCAAACTCTCTCAACCTACTCCTACAAGTTTACCTCAAAGTTTTTTCCTATCAGTCATTTTCTGTCTCAACTTGTGTTCTCATTTAAAACCTGATATGCCAGTTTTTGAACCAGAAAGAATGCGAAGGATGATCTTGTTATAGATGAGAAGCTAAGAAATATGTGAAAGGTTTAAGGGAAATTATCTCCAAAAACATTCTCCCTCACAAACCATCATCACAGACAAGATTTCTCTGCTTAATAGTTGTGTTTATGAAAAATTTTTCTGAAATTTAGAGGGGTAATTGGAACTTTTAACAGTAATATAAATCTGCAATCATCCAAGGACACCCAGTGGCTAGTAGTAGATAAAGGGAAAATAGCGAAGGTGCTTTTGGCATCCTCTTGCCTAATTATTTACTTCTGGGTCTGCCAGGGTTATATTCAACATGTTTGTTAATAATTTTTAATTGTCCAGGAAAATAAAGCATCAAAAGAAAAGGATAAAAGAGTGCGGAGAGGTTTCTTAGAAGATTCATCATTGTCTTCTTGGCTTTCAGATGATGGATTTAGTGTAGATAGGTATGCGATATTCATTGGCAAGAAAGGCCACTTCCTTATTTCGCCTGAACATGTTTGTGCTGTTCTACAAGGTGTGGTTGTTTTGGGTCTAAACTGGGTAAGTGTGGACTCACTTGGCTGTACCTTGTGAATCCACAACATTTTGACCACTGTGTTGACCAATATCATTGTCGATAAGAGTCCAGTCCACACTAAACCCCTGTTGATTTGTTAATTCTCCCCCTATGGGAAGAGTTAAGATAATTACTATGTCAGGAACAGGTTTCCTGGGGATCTGGCAGCTGGACCTTTAGTAGACCTCTTGCTGGTTTATGTTGCTCAAGTAATGTTCCAGGTGCGGAGCTCATGCTGGTTTGTGTTGCTCAATGTTCTAGGGTGCAGACTTCTCACTGGTTTGTGTTGCTCAATGTTCCAGGGTGCAGACTTCTTGCTGGTTTGTGTTGCTCAATGTTCCTGGGGGCAGACCTCTTGCTGGTTAGAGTTACTCAATGATCCTGGGGGCAGACAAATACTTGTGCCACTCGGCAGCAAGCCCTTTTCTCTGATTTTTTTTTTTCCTTTCAAGTCTGGACTAAATAACATTTAGTTTTTGCTTCTTTCCCTATGTGTTTTTAGCACTGAGCTTGATGTTGAAGACTTTGATGCCTTCTTAGAGAAAGTAAAAGCTCGATCTCTTGGGGGATCCAGTCCATTCACTTGTAAGTGGTATATTTTTTGTTTCGGTGGAATTTATTTACACCTGCTTTACAGCTGTTATTAATCATAATTTTATGATATTTCATTGACTAATAAACCACACAGTTACTTAGACCAACCCATCAATTTGGACTGCCAAATCAAATGAAAAACAGTGTCAGACACTAGAGAGTTTGGATCAGCTGATTAATGCTCAATGGTGGTGGCTTTAACTGAGTTTTGTGCAAAGTTTTTGTTAACGTTGTTTGAATCCTTATGAAACAAAGTACACATTAGTGGCCAGTACTGCTGTCCCAAAGGAGAGGGTATATTTCACCAGAAAATACCCATACATGGCTTGTTCATCACTTTGTTATTTTTGTTTACAGCTCCCACAGCAACCACACCAAATGCATCATGGGAGGATGCCTTAGCTCAGGGAGTTGAGGCCACCAAGATAGCTGGGAAATCCCTTGATGCCCTGAATGGGTTTTCATCTTCAGTTGATCTGGTGTCAGTTAGTGAGAGGTAGCAGGCCTAATAGAGGTTTTGCATGGCTGCCATGCAATATGGCAGCCATGTTGCATGGCAGCCGTGCAATATGGCAGCCATGTTGCATGGCAGGAACAATAGATTATTTTTCTCATGGGAAAAAATTTTCTTTCTTATGCAAAATATTTTCATTGTTCCTGCCAGGCAACATGGTTGCCATGCAAAACCTCTATTGTGTTTTTTTACAAGGATCACTGAAAGTGCCTCATGACATAATTTCAGAAGCAAGTGATTCATTTTTGAGCCCAAGGATATGCTATGACTTACTAGTGGGAACATTTATTTATGATAAATAATTAACAAGAGTATTAATAAGCAATTGGCTGTTTATTTCTCACAAAATCTGCCTGTCACTGAACGACTGCTAAGAGTAGGACGTGTTTTATGTTAAAATTCCAGTTTGGGAAGTGAGATATTTTATTAGATTTGCTCCATGTTGCAAAATTTGCATCATGAAAAAGGAGGAGGAATTATTGTTGTATTAAGCCTGGTCATCCAGTAAAGGGAGAGATGTTAAATTTATTCATTCATAGAATGGAGTTAAGGGAGGGTTTTTAATTTAATTCCTAAGAAACTGATGTGATGCATCGGTGGACAAGTGAGAGACCAGTTGGTTTTTAAACAATTATTTACTGAAGGTGAGTAGTTGTTAATAGTATAATCGCTCAGGTGATTTCAAATTCTGTTGTAAATTCATTTTGATGTTGAAACCATTCTGTTACTATTGTTTTGAGATACTGGTAACCCAGATACTGAGATACTGGTACCCAGTTTTCACTAAATTTAACAGGGTTATTTAATTCAGTCAGCAAAAAAGTTATCTTTCTTTTGATATCTTTCTTTGAAAGATATCAACTTTACGTGAACCTCAGTAGAATCATTTGTACTATTTGGAATTGAATTTTTTCTTATTATGTTTATCACTTCCTTGGTAACATTGACAAAACACAAGGCAGCCATTTTAAAAGTTAGTGTTCTGGCTAGAACCACCTTGTGATTATCGCCAGGTACAATCCTTGACAAATCAGAGGGTGCACATCTCTATAATCACCTGAGAAGTTATACTAACCATGTGTAATTGATAAAGGTAGCTGCTCTGTGGTTGCAAATCTATTGGCTGGTGTTTCAAGGGATCATAGTGATTCACCAAAATTTTCTGCAACATTGAATCTGCCTTTATTGGAACAAATCAATGTGACCAAAGACCTTTCCTTGACTTCATTAATTCCAAGCTCAGGAAAAGAAAATTGGACATATTTTCATTTACATATCACGCATAATCTAGTTGATGTAAGTACAATGAATCATCTCTGAGCATTTGAGAAAAGATCAGGGCCCAGTTGTTCGAAGGCCGATTAGCACTAACCTAGGGTTAAATGTGAATCCAGCTTTCATTATTTCTCTGTTCAAAAGCTTTTGGGGAAAATTTTCTCTATTCTTTTCAGAAAATCCAATTATCAAATTGTAGACAAAAGAATAAAAATTGAATTTTCATTAAAAGCTTTCAGATATGAAATCAAATTTCACTCTAACCTTGGGTTACCTTATCCTCAGCTTTGAACAACCTGGCCCAGGTCAATTGAATTTGTCATTTGTTACTACTGATAACAGGAATATATCTCCTGATGTCTTAAATGCATGGATTAAAAAAAAAAAAACAGAGGCACATAGTAATAGGTTACAATGATAACTTTATTTAACAAATTTTGTATTTAATACATCTAATAATCTCCTTTAAATACAATTATTGGGTGTATTATTGTAATGATATTATTACAATAATATTATTACAATATTATTACTAGCTTCTCACTTGCCGATTCACTTAACTTACTTTTATCATTGAGAGTCACAATAGTAGAGCTTTGCCCCATGTTAACAAAATTTAAGCCCTAAGGGCTAATTCCATTTTTCTATAATTGATTTTTATAAAACTCAAGCAAGAAATGTTTTTAAACAGTTCAGAGAGAAATCTACACCGTTCTTGAAAAACAAAATTAGAATTTGAGAGAAATAGTTTCTTGCTAATTACAGCCAAGAAAGTGACTGGAAGATTTCAGTACAAAAGATGGCTGAAGTGCAGATAATTATAATAGATAAATTTAAATGATGCACCCAAGTTACAATAAGGAAAGAAAACTTCAAAGTATTTTTGTAGTCAAGAGAAAACCAAGGATATCTTCCTTTTCACTCTCAAGATGTGATTTCTTGGTACCAGTAGTTAATTGCTGATTGCAATGCCCTATGATATTTCTTCTGGTTTGCGAGTCCTGAAAATTTGTTTTGTCCCATATCAAGACAACACAAATCACAGGTATCATTCATCAGTCTTGGGAGTGAAAGATTAATGCAAACAGAACTGTTATGGTTTGTTATAACTATGTAGCGACTGTAAGTACTAAAAAAATTAATGCAACTTTGTATACCACAAACTTAGTAGAGTTTACACTGCAAACAAAAATTTCATTAATAAAAATAAACATCAGAAAAGCAAGGAACTTGTTAATTTAATTTTTACACATTTTCTGCACAATTAAATTGGTCTGTGGTGCATCATGGAGTGTCTGTGGTACATCATGGTGTGCCTCTAAATTGCTTGTCATCATCCATCATACATTCAAAGCCATCCAGCCAATCCATTAACAGATCAAGTACTGCACATTCTTTAATATCAAACAGTAGTTACTGTAGTGCTGGAAGTGTTGATTGAGCTGCAAAACAATAAACAATCCAGTTACAGTTTCACATGATATGTCTTTTCAAGGAGAAAATGAATGGTTTGTAACTCAAAAGTGATGTAGCTATTGTTGGTCAGCTATTTTCTTAGCTTAACGTATCGTTTCAAAGCAGTGTGATATTCATGTGTTGTACTTACAAACAAATAGTCAGAATTCTTAGACAAAACAATTTTGTCCCTCAAAATGCAAGGTCAAAAAGAAAATGCGATTTTAAGTTCCGTTTCCTAGTGATGGATATTAATGGAATTTACATGCCACATTTAAGTCATAGAATTGGTGATGAAAAAACAAAAATGAATTGCACATACAAAGGACCAGGAATTATTGAATGAACCATCACAATCCTCAGTTCTGACCAATTGATGGTGAAACAATCTTTAATTTCCAAGATCTTGGTTGTTAATCCTCAACTCTAGCTGCAACACATTTTCTAGTAGGTTGGTTGCCAGAATTTGATGTTAGATCATGATAACAACTTCTACCTGATAAGTTTGAATATTCTCATTACCTGTGTACAGGATAAAGTATGATTATCATGGGGAGAAGTTACATGTTAATCACTTGTGGGAGTTAAAGGGTAGAGTACCTGCTTTCTGTGTTCTCTTCCTGAGGATCAGGATCTGTCTGTGGCTCTTGCTTGGCTTCAAGAATTTTAATCTGTACCTGGAGCTCTACACAAACTTCTCTTTCCTCATGAATGTTGCGGCAGAGTTCTGTGTTCTTACGCTGTTTTAAAAATAGAAATTAAGGGCCAGTTATTTAAACAAAGTTTGACCCTTGTTTAACAAAACCACACTCTAAACTATCTTGAATTTTACTAAATCTTTTACCTCAATGTTTATTTTTGTGAACAGTGTCAAGATGACTGAAAGCTAGCATTAGAAGGAGATATATTAAATGGAAACAACCCTCCTATAGAGAGAATATAAGGCCCACTGCTTGCAGAAAACCACTGTTTGGGTACAACCTCATCTAAACATCCAGCCCCAAATATGTTAAATTTAAAAAATCTTATTTTAGTCAAATTGGTGTTAAATTCATTTGGTGAGAAGGTCCATAATGAAATTTTAATGAATTGAAAATCAAATGTTACATACCTCCAGTTCTGCATTTTGTTCGATAAGTTCTGCCAACATTCTTTCAAGGTCATCCTCATTTTCCTTCATTTTATTAAGTTAAGGAAAATTTATCATAGACAATTATTTTATTATAAAATTAATTATATTTTAAAGGAAAAAACTACAATGAGCATTTTTCCGATTAATTATGTCAGATTCACCCACATGCAATTAATATTTTTTCTGTCACTAATACTGACAACATTCTGATCATAAAAAGGATACAACTTCATCTTCAGATGAATCTGAATCAGAACTTCTGTCTGCAGTGGAATCAGGATCCTGTTCCTTTGCAACCATGACAGCTGTTATTTCAGTCTGGTTAATGATACAGCAAAATTTCTATTTAACATTACAATCTCATGAAAAACAAACAAAGAAAATGCATATTTACAATTAAGATATTTATTACCTAGCTGGCAAAAAAATGGGCTTATTAATCAAACCCTCCTAAAAGAATAAAAACCTAAGTATTCTATTGATTTTTCAGCCTACATATCCTTTTTTCAATATTCTTCTAGCTCATAAAAAGTGGTTTCCAGATTTCCAATCTAATTTTTATTTTTTTAGGTAGATCTAATCGTAAACTTATATGTGCTGCACCATCCTGATCTTTTTCCTTAAGAGCTATTTCATCCACTATTTCAGATTGTTGAATGATACAATGTAATCCTCACAGAAGACATCCATCTTGTGAAGAGCAAATAAAGAAATGTCTGACTATCAGTTCAAAAGTCATGCTCTCAAATTTTGAGAGTGCAAAAGTTTGAATAAGTCACTTACACTCAATCTTTCAATCTCTTTCTTCTCATTTTCAATCCGTCTCCTTAACTCATTTCCAATTAGGGTCAACTCCTGCCAAAAAAGTAAAAAAGTTAACTGTTCTTAGAGAAATTGATAGTAAAAGTTAATGAAGCAGCATCTGCCATTTTCAGACTGATTTTCATCGTATGATTCAATCAGTATTTCAAATTGGGGAACAGCAAATTGAAAAGAATTAAACCTTAAAATTTTACCATCCCCTTACTTCTTGCTCAAGTAACAGTTCTGCTTCAGAGGCTTCTAAAAGAGCAATGAACCCTGGGAAAAAAAAAACAACTCACTTTGATTCACCTGGGAAATCATGACAAAAGCTCAGGGGGGGTGGTCGGGGGTGGTGAGGGGAGCTGCTTTGGGTTGCACTGTATCCTGCATATAAAGAGGAAAGCTGGAGAGGCTGGTTGAGGGTCTGGGGTGCCCTCAACCCTTGCAAAATCAAGAGGAAAGCTTAAGTGGGGTTGGGTAGGGGCTTTGAGGTGCACTGCCCTACCCCTTGTCAGGAGGAAGTTTCAACATCACATGCCTCAAACTGTCAGTAAGTTTCTTGAAGTGAAAAACATGGAAGACATGCAAAATTTGGCTGACATTGACTTTTTTTTTTTTTGACATTGACTTTATTTTTTTTTTTTAAAATGAAAGAAATAAAGGCTTTTGTAGCCCGCAGTTAGCAAAGCTATTCTAGGCGGGCTACCTAAACAGACACTGTATAGGCTCACACACACACACACACAGAAAAAGAAAAGAGAGAGAGGTAAAGTTTGGTAAAAGTAAATCCAAATTGGCACATGACAAATTTTAAACATTTTGACAAATCAATATATGGTTCTTTCCGAGTAAAATAACCTAAAATTTCCAAATTACCATTGTCTTCAGCTGGTTTTTCAGCAGGATGTTCCACCTTCTCAACAACAACTTGAGTTTTCTGGATTTCCTCTGGTTGTATGGTCTGAGAAATTTTCTTCTTGGCATTCCTTAGCTAAAAAATGAGAAAGAAAAAAGAGACAATAAGTTTTGTCTTGTAGACAAGGAATGATCATGAATATGTTGAAAAAAAAAGATTACAGAAAAACCCTTAAACACCAGAACTTACCCTTTGCTACAATAATAATGGGATTGTCTATTTTGTGAAAGACAACCAAGACACTAATCTTACAGTCAAAGGAACTACCTGGCACCTCTTAAAAATTTAGTCATTCATATACCTTTCTCTTGAGAAGGGTCACCTTCCGTTGGACTTCCCAGAGCATTTCATCTTGACCCGCAAACTGAAAAACAGACAACAATCCAACACAGTCAATCAGAAAATTAATAACGTAACTTACAATAATTGGCATTGTTCCAAAATCTTTTTTTCTTTTTCAACACCCAAAGCAAGAATAATTGGAAGCAGGGACCATGTTTTTTCTATTAATGGAATTTATGGGCTGAGCATGGCTTCTCATCCGATGGGGAGCGGGAGTACTCTTGGGTGCTTCAAGCTATGGAAGTAGGATGGGCGTGAGCCACTTAGAGGCTCGTGTGCAAGTCCTATGACAATTACAAACTGAAGTAATTGGTTAATTACCTGCAAATTTTCTGTTGTTTTCATGTTGAGATGTTCATGAAGTTGAGAGAGAACTTTCTCTTGTTTGGCCAGTGCTGACGCTATTGCACTGTGGAAATTTCGACAAAGATACACAATTTTTTATTCTATAGTTACCAGCAGTGTGTAATAATCAGATAGAAAAGTAGTGGCCAATAGGTCAATGTGCACCTCAGGGTTGATGCACTAGACTAAGGTTCAAAACCTCTTTGCCAATACTTGGCTGGGTCACTTTGATTTCTTCTTTGAAATGCCAATTTACTCTTGAAGGGCCTGTCTCCATCTTAAAACTGTCAGAGAAATGTGTCAAAATGTTGGGCAGTAGAGGTCCATTTGATCTTTTGGAAATTTTTTTTCAGAATCTCTAGAACTACCAGTAACATATTCTGATTCATAAATAAAACCACTTGTTCTCATAACTTATTTCAGTAGGAGGGAATAAGAATCTCCTAGAATGGGAGGGAAAATCATTTGTTGAGCTGCATTTTATTTGATAGTAACACGTAGTACAAGCATCTTAGGTGATTTTCCTCAGGGAGCTACAAACAGGTTCAAGTAAAATTGAAAAAAAAATGCAGTTCATTTTCTTACTCAGGACTACTGGGTAAATCTTCCTCATCTTCATCCCTTCTGACAGTCTTGGTGAGTGACTCATTGTACCTATCATCATAAATAAAATGTTTTAACTTTAAACAAAAACTGCTTTGCAGTTGAGTGTCTTAAAACCAAAATCAAAGTGGATGTTTTTATTCAACTAATCCCCCTCTTTCTTTACCTGCACCAACCTAACAACCAGTCCAGCCACTCACTGTAAAGTATTTCCTCAATTGACCCACCTACCTCCCCTCTCTTCCCCCTACCTCCCTTCCCCTCTCTCCTCTTTGCCTACCTTCTCTCCCCCTCTCCTCTTCCCCCTACCTTCTCTCCCCTCTCCCCCTCCCCCCTCTCCTCTTCCCCCTACCTTCTCTCCCCTCTCCTCTTTCCCCACCTTCTCTCCCCTCTCCCCCTCTCCTCTTTCCCCACCTTCTCTCCCCTCTCCCCCTCTCCTCTTCCCCCTACCTTCTCTCCCCTCCCCCCCTCTCTCCCTCTCCTCCTCCCCCCATTCCTGGTACATACCTTCAGGAACACCAGTTATTGTACTAGACTCACTTTCAATAGCTCTTCAACAGGCTGCCAACTAAGGCCACCCCCCCTCCTAGAAGAACCAATACTCACCTTGTAATTTTTGTATCAGGGAAGAGTTCGCTGACATAATTTAGGAAGATGAACAGAATGCCATGTCCTATGTTCATTGTTGGACTGAGAACTATGCCAATGTTCTGTAGATTCATTCTGTTGGACGAATACTAGAAAATGAAAGATCATACAGATCTGTAAATAAGAGCAGGGTTTTCACTAAGATGCATAAGACATGTTTTCTGTAAAGGGTGATTGAAATTCAATTTGCCAGTATTCTTTAATAATAATAATAATAATAATAATAATAATAATAATAATAATAATAATAATAATAAATAACAATAAATAACTAAATAAATTTAGCAATGGACATTCCACTGGGTAACTCTTCTTGTTCACTGTTTCCAGATCAAATTGGGATCTGGAATGTTGGTTTTTGTAGAGGAAGGAAAACCAGAGGACCCAGAGAAAAACCCACAGAGCAAGAACAAGAACCAACAAGCAACAACAACAAACTCAACCCACATGTGACGCCATGTCTGAGAATTGAACCCAGGCCACAGTGGAGGGAGGCAAGTGTTCTGACCACTGCACCATCCCTGTTCCACCCTGCACTATCCCTGTTCCCCCCGGCACCATCCCTGTTCCCCCATGCACCATCCCTGTTCCCCCCTACACCACCCCTGTTCCCCCCTGCACCATCCCTATTCCCTCCTGCACCATCCCTGTTGCCCCCTGCACTATCCCTGTTCCCCCTGCACCATCCCTGTTCCCCCCTGCACCATCCCTGTTTCCCCCTGCACTATCCCTGTTCCCCCTTGCACCATCCCTGCTTCTTTAGTGTGACAAGGTTAAAAAAAAAAAAACAGAACTAACTAGACTAGGTTTAACTTATTGACCCCTAGGAGTGATTAGCATCTAATTTCTCATTACAATATCACCACTGAATCACACATTAAGGTCATGAGAATAAATGAAATGATTATCAACTAAAGAAGCTCTTGACTGTGTCAGCACCTTCAGAAATGCATAGAGAACAATATAGAGAAAAGAAAATTACCCATGTTTGGGTGTAAAGGGATCAAATGCTCAAACCTTTTCCATAACATGTGACATATGAGTAAAGAGCCAAGCCAATAATGTTCTGTTACATGCTGGTAACTCATCTAAGAGAAGTTTGGCCTTCTCCAGTTGATCTTTTCTTTCTTGTATTGCTATAAATAATGTTTCAAAAAAAATTGATAATTATCCAATGGTACACAAATTGAATCCAAGTTCTTATTTAAGGACTATTTCAAGTATCAAATCCAGTTTCAGTAAAGAATGGAAGAGTCAGTTAAAAAAAACCTGACCACAACCGCTTTGTACTGTTTTTTTGGTTAGTATAACCACTGTTAAAAGGGACTGAAAAAAACTGATATAGGTACTTCAAGAGTACGTATATCAGTTTGAGATTAATTATATCCACAGTAAAAATGCATGTTTTTATTTTTCTCACCTGATATTTCATTGAACTTTGGAAGCAATGCAGAGGTGAGAATGTTTTCAGGTAATTCTCGGATGTACAGCTTAATCAGGCTGGTCACAGCTTCAGCTTCATACTCTGTGAGATCCACTGACTTTCCTTAAAATGAATATAAATATTTATTTAATAATTTATAAAAAGTATCAAATCTAGTAGATTCATGGAGGGGTCTAGTCCCTATACATTGATCTCTACACATTTCCTAAACTGCTGACAAGGAGAATTTGTTTAACAATCAAGGACTTATTCAGATGGTGATCATTTCCTTAATTCTCATTACTGGTTTGATTTGGGGTGACATTGTAAGGAGTAATTAGATGACATCTATAGGGTCAAATGGTCACTTGTCACAAAATCGCCAAAGAAATGTGTCTCTACCTTGGTCATACAATTCCTTTAAGGAGTCTACCTTAGACTTCATCCCAGATACTCTGTAAATTCCTTCAATTTCTAGACCTGAAGATCAAACATAACTTTTAAAAAAATATACATTGAAATTACATGAAATTTCATGACAAACTGTATGTGGTAGCCTTTGGCAGTATTTGTGGCAATAAGCCCTGCCACAGATAACCACCTCACATGTGGACCAAATGCTTGTAATTAAGTTTATTCTGAAAGTCTATTTAGTAGACTCTCGCCATCTTACAATTTTCTTCAATGTAAACGATCCCATCTCTGAATACTCTAGGCAGCTCTACTCCATCTGGAAGACTGGACTGTTTGACTGCAACTTCTAAAGGAACTCCGAACACAGCCTTCCCTGGAAGAATACAGTACAACACTCATAGATCTATTGTTACATAGATTTCTCAAAATTTCTCTCTTAAGTTTACAGATAGCAAAACAAAAAAACAAAAAAAAAACGAGTGCAAAAAAAAATAAATAAACAAATATTAAAGTCCTAGTGGCAAATGAGTTTAGTAGGACAACAAATCATAAATTCTGTCAGAGTCATTGATGAATGGAACCAGTCCAAGTAAATCAAGACTCTGAGGACAGAACTGACTCACATGTGTAAAGATTTTCTTTTCCACATGATGTTTTCTTTTTTTTAGAATGTAGATGTGAATGCCTGGATGTTTCTTGCATTGTACATGATCTTTCAAGGAATTTGGATGCATTCTGGTTTAAACATAGCTAAAACAACACAATAACTTCTTTGCCCTTTTTTGTGAAAACAGTTTGTTCCTTGCTTACTTGGTGCCTGAGGAGGTGAGCATGTTTCTGATTTCTTCTTCTTCTTCTTTTCTTTTTCTTTTTCTTTTTCTTTATTCTCCTTCTCCTTCTTCTGTTTTTTGGGTTTTATACGAAGAGCCAGTGACCTTGATTTCTCTCTCTTGACTTTCTTGCCTTTAGGTCTGGGAAATTACAATAAAGGGGGACAAAAAAACCATGAAACAAAGACAAATTTTCAAACAGTATTCATCACAAAGCATAAAAAACCCTCAAGAAAATACTTAAAAGTTGAGTGTACTTCACCTTTTGACTGAGGAGAGCTGATAACATCCTCCTTCAAATTCTGAAGAGTTTTTTAATCTCTTTGTAAAGATGAAACAAGTTTGCCTTATCATTGTCAGTTTCTCCCTCAACAAAATCAAACCTGTGTGCATGAATAGGTTTTGTCTCTTTCCATGTCACAGGAAACACAAAATGAATACATTTACATATTTCAACACAGCAGGTCTGTTTAGCATTGAATTTCCTTTAAGCCAGCTTTATCCCATGAAAGCGATCACAAAGAAACTTCTCCCTAGGGTCTAAATGTATGGTTTATGGGAATAGATAACCTTGTCAACCAGAGGGTGTTTTCTAGATGAAATAACAAATTCTCCTGAATCATTTAGAGTTAAATGCATAGCAGCTGGAGAGGAGAAATTTCCTTTTCAGCTCTTTGAATTAGAACTGTTACCATCTTTATTTATCTGTACATGTGCATGGGAATAAAGCCAAATTTAGAATTCAATACAGCTTGGCAATAATTTTTTTTTAAAAGCATGAAAACAAATTCCAATGGAAGAGTGTTTTTGCATTTTGCTTGGTTTCTTAATGTAGTCTGCTCTTAGTTTAGGAGTGACCAGAGGAGACCTAAGAGTTCGAGCAACCTTTGTTCACACTTGCACCTGTTCGGAAAGCTATTGTGTCGCGATTTTATGAATGAAAACGATGAGTGATCACCATTTCTTTGTTTTCGTGGGTACATTCAATTAATCGGCAATACCTTTGCCGCTTTACTTCCTGCTTGACAGAGAAGCGGATTCGAGTGTCACACTGAATTAATTAGGGATTACATTCGCCGGAATTCCTTTGAAATACATGACACAATGATCGTTATCACATGAAATGTTTTAAAACAAAAATGAAAAAAAAAATGCTCCATTAGCATTTACAATTCATCTAAAATCATGCTCTCTATAGTGTGATTTTAACTGGGTTAAGTGGACATTGACAAAAATAGTCTAGGGTAAAGTTACAAGTTATAAAAGAAAACTTTCGTTTCAAATGTTAGTACGAAGGGCGCGGCGAGGTCAAAATATTGACTCTTTTATACATTCTTAAAATGTAAACAAACTGAAATCGCTCTAGAGATTCTGATAAAAGATTTTCTCTGGCCTATAAAACTGAAAGAGTGAGAAAATAAAAGGGATCAACGACCACGAATTTAAAATCATTCACCTGGATTCTTCTTCATCTTCTTCGCCGACGCTGTCATCATCCGATCGAAATGCCACATACCCCTTATCTTTCTTGCTTTCCTTTCTCTCATAGACATCTTCTTCACGCTCAGCCATCAATACTATGGCTGATATATCCTTTAAGGCAACAATCGAGAGGGAAAGGGTTAAATCTTAGCAAGAAACTACGGCAACTTACGCAAATCTCCCATTGTTAGACTAATCCGCCATTACTTAACTAGCTTTCTTCCAGATCGCCACGAAAAAACGTGAGGATGGCTACTAAGCAGTTGGTTGTTATGACAACGCAAGGTTTCGTGCAAAACACACGCTTTGTTGATGGAGCAAAGTTTAAAAAAACTTTTTACCTCATCAGCTCTGAAGACTTTCAAAATCTAGATCAAATCTTCTTCCAGAACGTTTCTTTTATAAGCTGTAGGCTTAGCATCAATTTTTCGGCAAAAAATGGCGAAGTTGGATACTAAAAACGATTTGAATCGCGTCGGCTTGTTTAGCGAGCTCGGCTATATCTCGATTGGTGATCCTTTTAAAAGGAAAAGCACAGGTAAGGTTTTAAGCAATATCCTAGGTTGAATTTCAAATTTAATTCAGTGGTTGGACCAAGCAGCTACAGTCCAAGAAAATTAGTCGTTCAACAAAGAATTCGACACAAAGATGAAAACCCTAAATCGATCAATTAACATACTTTTTGTGCATGTTCCAAGGTGAAGGTTTAGTAAAGTGTTGTAAGCCTTTATTCTGCTAAAAAAATTACAGAAATTTTATTTAAAGCATTAAGCCGTCTTGACGATCGTTAAACAAGGAAAACAACAACATGTTTCATGCATAAGGCATTTCAACCGTAAGATTGATTGTACTGAATCCTATATTGACCGAGTTTGCTTGTTCAAACACATGGTTGAATATAATTCGGCATAATTCTTATTTGGAACTTGACTAACTAGTGGTGAGAGTACGGAACTAAGGATCAAAGGGCCAGGTTTGAGTTATGTTGAGTTATTAAAACTGAATTAAGATAACCCAGGGTTAAGTTTCAAATTGGAATTCATAAATGAAAGTTTGAAGAGCAAATACAGTTTAATTCGCTCCGTCTACAATTTGATGATTGGGCGCTCCAAAAAGAATTGAGAAAATTATCTGATAAAATTATCTGAGAAATGCTTTGAAAAAAAAGAAAAGAAATCAGATTACAATTTAACCCAGGGCTAGTTATTCAACCCAGGAACAATGGAGCCCAAAAGGCTAATCTGCCCAAGAAACCTGATAGAATGTTCGCAGTGGAAATTAAGGGGTAACCCTGCAATGGGTCTGGATCCTATCAAGGGGGGGGGGGGGGGAGGAGGGTATGAGAAAAGTATTTCTATTCACTTCATGCTACTGCAAGCAGAGCCTTCAAGCTCCTAGAGTGATTTTTATTTTTTATGTGATATTTTTGCTATTATTATCTCCCAGATTACAGCAGTAAAAGCTTTACACTTGGCTATAAGATTAAGAATTAAATAAAGTTATTTATTTTTATTTCTTTTTCTTTAATTTGTGTAGATTTCAATATGGCTGCTCGCAAAGGAAAACAAATGCTCCCTGGTGGGAGCAAATCACGATCAGCCCTTCAGGCAGGATATTTTGATCAAAAATTCAACAGAATAATGGAAGGGGAGGCCTTTGCGGATCCTGTAAAGCGGCGAAGACAGGACAAGCTGAAGAGCAGTAAGCATAACATAGGAAAGGCTTTTGTTCCAAGCAGTGGAGAAAAATTGCCGTAAGTTGATTTGTGGCTTTGCTACAGTGATGCTAAATGTTCACCAGAAAAGTGAAGCCTGTAATGTGAAGACCTTGTTTTATAAACACTTATAACTTAAGTGACAAACATGTTAATCCTCTTCAGAATTTCAATCCATTGTGTTGCAAACCAGTCTGTAGAATTGAAAATATGATTGGGTGAGGAGTGTCATGAAAATAAGGTGTGAGTAGTCCAGTGGTCAGTGCGCTGGACTCTGGGTTAAACGGCCCGGGTTCAAGTCCTGGCTGGGGCTTAACGTTGAGTCCTTAAGCAAGACACTTCACTCACATTGTTTCGTCTTCTCAGATAGGACGTAAAGCCGGAGGTCCCGTCTCTTAAAGGGTAAGGGGTAAGAGACGTTAATTTCCCACACACGAGATTACTGTGTGCTGGATGTCCTCCCTTGGGGTGGGTTGGGTGGGAAAACAGCAGGTCCACATTAGCTTATACAGTTGCCAATAAATTCAACCTGCTTGAACAAATAAACATGATGATGATGATGATGATGATGATGATAAGGTTGTTTATCTTGATGACACTCTTTTATATCCTGTTTTCTGCGTAATGTATTGAAATGGTGCGATGCCATCTGTTTCTCTGTAATACAACACTTAACCAATTTATAAGGAAATGTTTATAGCTCCTGGAAGGGAAAATTGAGGGTCAGATCTGAGATTTTAAGGGTTTAGTCAAAATAGACTGCAAATGATAACCTTGAAAACCTTGTCCTGGGTTTTCTAAGATGTATAAACAATGCATTAATGCCTAATTGTATTCTGCTTCTCCCCATCTATCACATCTCATGCATGGATTTAATTTGAAGTACATTTTTTGTTGAATTTGTGCAGTTCAGGAGCAGGAAATCATTATGGAACGTTCAGTGGAGCCATTACAGCTTTTAGCCCTGTTTCAAGGGGGAAGAAACCAACAGAATCAGCCAGAAAGAACTTCTTAACAAACCCACCCAAGAAGGGGACAGGGTTTGGATACCTGAATGTGACAATTGGTGACCCACCCAAGTACATGTCTGATGCTTATGAACGTGCTAGAGAGCTGAGAAAGGTAACTGGCCTTATTGTTGAGTTAAACTAGGTGTATTCCCTCTTATTCAGGAATTTTTTACAGCTTGCACAGACCTTAGAGTTCTCAGTGTGGCACCAATTCATATGTTTTTGTCCACTGATTTCTGTTGACTTGTAGAATGGACATTGCCCCAAAAAAGAAATGACTCTACAAAGTCTATTGTTAAATCATTCTCAGAAATTTAAACTCCCAAAGTAGATAGAGCTTTCCTAGTTTCTGTGGATAAAAAGAGATGCAGTGTGAAAATTACAATGTCTCCTTTGCTGGTTACCCCCAGAGGGGGACATTGGGGGGCATTCAGGGGCCTCTGGGAAACCACAAAACCAGAGAAAAAAACCTCCAAAACCGAAAAACTGATGAAAAAAGGCAGCAAAACTGAAAACCGCACGTAAACCTGACAAAACCGCTACACTTTCACCTTTAAAGGGGTCAAAAAGGAAAAACTGAAAATCGCATCAGAGTTTTTGTGAAAACCGAAAACCAAATGCAAAAACATGTAAAATCTGCAAACCACTCTGAACATCAAAACCGAAAAACCAAACCTTTTTGGCCCAAAAACCGATCCAAAAAAACAGTCAAAACCGCAAAACTGAAAATCCCAAAGCCCGGCTGGTCCCTCCTCCCAGCATTTTGTCACGTCCGCCCCAGCAATTCATTAGTATCCTTTCTCTTTGCAAGCTAGAGATCTTTTTTATCAACTGTCTTGAGACATCTAAGGTGTCCTGAAGTAATATCATGATGGGTTCCATTCAGTTATCTCGCAATAAAAATTTCAAATCTTCCATTTAAGAACAATCCTGATAGATATAAGTTGATGTGGCATTTACTACCATGTACTAACCTCTGCATAAATAAGCACTTAATTGCATGTTCCAAATGATATGCTATTGAATTACCTTTTTGCAGAAAGAGACGGAAGGAAGCATGAAGGCAAGAAAGGGAGGACCATACAAACTCAACCTTCATCCTAAGGCTTATTTTGATGGAAATCCCTACAGATCAGACAGACGTGAGTGATAAATATTTATCGCCTTTTGATTGGAGCATTCTTGAATCAAGTTTTCTTAAAAACCATTTTAAACAAAGCAAAAGAGCAAATGATAAAATCCAGTTGTCAAGAATAATAAGTGATCCCTGTAAGTGAAGCGCACTAATGAAGAGTGTGTGAACTGGTATTTTTGCCAAACTTTATATTTTTCCCTTAATCAAATCCATAATTTGTTGTGCCGTGTATTTCAGCTCTTCCACCAGTGAAAGAGTCAAGGAAACCTCCAGAAGGATTGAAGCCTTTTAAACCCAGTTCTCCATCAAAGGAGGTAAATAAAGTGAGCTAATCAATTAGGAATATCTTAGACTGACTCAAGTCACTGATGGATCTCATCCTGGGAAGTAAGGAAGTGAGGTGCACTTGGCAAATTAACTTGTGAGTGAGACTAGCCTTCTGATGGCTTAGCTCACTATAAAGTCTCTGTAGCTCGGTGGTAAGAGCATTGGAGTGCTAAATTCAAAAGGTCAGATTCCTCAATGGGACTCAAATGTTTCTCTGTGTCCAATTCTTCTGACTAGATTAAGACACTATCTTTCTCAAGTTAAAATGTTAGCCTGTCAGTCTACCAATTCTTGTATAGTTTAGTATACAGGATGGAGACAAAATTACTATGATTTTCAGAAGAACAAGCAGCAACAGTTCCTCTTAGAAAGTATAAGCAGGGAAAACAAGAATCTTTCCTGAACAATATTTTGATATTGTTCCTTTTTTTACAGATCGGTGGTATGAAAGCTGGTTGCTTTGACAGCTACCCATCTCACTCCAATGATCCTTATGTGATGAAAAAACCAAAAGGTGATGATGGAACAGAGAAAAAAATCTTCAGACCTTCACAAGGACCAAAATCTACACCAATGAAATCAATCATAAATCAAAATGTTGAACGACGAATTAATAACTTAAACTTCAGACAACCAGTTACTGTGTCCATATGATGTCATAAACTTGGTAAAAATTACATGAATACAAAAGAGCTAATTTCGTTAAAGCTAGTGTGTTAATTCATATGTTGGGTTTAGCATTATGAGAACAGAGAAGCCTTGAAGACAAGACAAAGTTAGATTTTATGTCCAAAAGTTTTACTTTACATTGCATATTTAAATTGTGAGAAGATACTTATAGAATAATACATGGTAACATTGTAAATTGACTGCCTTTCATTTTTAATAGCAAAATCAGCCAACTGCTCAACGAGTTGTATGTTCACTTTGTGTTAGTTATAACAGCTTCAAATACATTAACACACATCTAAAACTTGTGGTCACATTTCTATCACTTGCCAAAAAATTAAGGTAAAGTTTTCTTTTAGTGTTTTTACTTACTATGTACCTGCTTATCTTATAAACAGGGTAACCCTACAAATGTTAATAAAATCTCAATTATTTTTTTCTCAGCTATGCTTGAGCACATTCAAGAATGTGATGTTTATTTGTATGTTGTAAAATTACTTCAGGATACTTTTTTATATGAATTCAATCAAGTTTCCACTCAAGGGGAATCTGATCAGCCCAATTGATTTTATTATCACATTTATGTAAACTTAAAACCACTCATAACTACACCCCAGTCAAATGGAAATTAGAAAATATCTGTACATGACATTTTTCATCAATACATCGCTAACAGAACCCAAATACTCATTACCTTAGTATCTTAGCCAATAAATAATGATGGAAATTATTAATAATTTAACACAATTATGACTGATATGCATAATTATTATTTACAACTATTCTGTCATCAGCACTTGTTTTGGCATTGAATCTTAGGCCTGAGGCCCGTTTCTCGAAGGTCCCTGTAACTTTATGGGGCCATTAAGCTGTTCTGTTTTCATTCAAGATGGGGTTTCCAAACATTTTGAAAATTCAACAATAAATTTATCAGCTAAAGAAACAAAATGGACTGGTTAGAGTGCCAGAACCTGTGCCTGCGCCTCTATTCTTAAAATTTTGATTTTAAGATATGGCTTCCAGCCCTTTAAGTTAACGGACTTATGAGAAATGGACCCCCCCCCCCCTGGTTTCCATTCACTTGCCCTGATCGGGATGATCAAGAAAAAAATTGGGTTTTTGAAAAGTGGAGAACGAGAAATTCAGTTTCAATAGTTGTTCAAGAAATAATCTTGCCCATAATTATTTCCCTAACAAATTCTGCTGCCTCATCTAGGCTGCCAATTTTTACAGGGACCCTCCTGGCCTGCAAAAAGGATTTTGTCTGAATTAATTGTGTGTACAGGGATGCCAGTCATTGCACTTCCTTGCATTTCCAGTTTTGCAACAATTGAAAATTCCATTTCTGCCACTATATCCAGTACAAGGCTTTTGAATCTTGGATGCATTTTTTAAGTGATTTGTGCATAAGCATGAAAACTGATTGGCCTTTCTCAAGTAGGGTCAGTTTGACCACACCTGTTACTGTCCAATTTTAAAACTGAACACACCAACTTGCTCAAACACACACGGATGTTCAACCAACCAGTCTGACGAACACAAAGTTTCCCTAATCTTGTTTATCCCTTCTGAACCACTGAACAAATCTCCGCCAAGGAATAGCTTGTATTCTATTCCAAAGCAATTCCTGATAGCTGGACTTGGCAAACATAAATGCACCAAATATCAAAAGGAACAAAGAGGAGAATATCAAATAGTAGTCTGTTTCTTCAGTTGGTTTGTTTATCAGTGGACCAATGTAATCTTGCTCTGAGATCTCCACACTGAAGTTGCCCTCAATGCCTTGCAAAAAAATGATGGAACTCAAATAAATCCCTAATTATCTATTGAAGTCTTCAATAAGGGTAACATTAAACAGTTTTAAACTGGTGAAGTCATGGCCCTCAATATGACTGCAATAAACTGGGTCATTATAAATCAGAACGCCCTCAATTACTTTCCAGTGTACACGATAGAAGACCTTCTGTTAGTGACCACCCCTCACTCTATGAGTTTAACAGCTACTAGTGGACTCAGTTGGGATGTTTACCATAGACACAACTTAACCCTGGAGGGCAACAGCCACAAAGCCTAGTGTTGGAGTGACTGTGGAGTTTTTGTGCCTAGTGTTGGAGTGACTGTGGAGTTTTTGTGCCTAGTGTTGGAGTGACTGTGGAGTTTTTGTGCCTAGTGTTGGAGTGACTGTGGAGTTTTTGTGCCTAGTGTTGGAGTGACTTTGGAGTTTCTGTGCTAGGATTTGTGCAAAGAGTCAGACAGTTGTCATGTCTGACAACCCACCCACCCACCCACCCACACCATCATTTGGAGAGAGTCACACTGGAAATACATCATTCTGTATTTGCAAGGTCAGCAGAGCTTCAATCACTGATCTTCACATGTATATCCCACTCAGATTTAAGAGTCCTATTCATATTCATTCCCACTCAAGAAGAACACCTTAAATCAAACTCACCAGTGTTGTTCTTGACAAACATTCTCAGATCTTCCAGTGTTATTGAATTATTGAATTTCAACACAGGCTTTCCTGAGTGAAATAACAGGATGGTGGGAACAGCAACCACTCCAAAACGAGTATTTAAACTAAAAGGAGCAAAATAATGTTATTCAGCTGATCACAAACTGAGCTGTGAAAAACAACACTGAAAAATGCCTCCCTTAGAGGAAGGGCATAAGAAATTTCCCACCAATCCTTTAACACCTATGAATTGATTAGTAATTCTCTCTCTTAACTGTAATACATTTTCTTGTAAATCAGTGGCAAGAATTTGGCACTCTATCATGATAACCCTAAGGTTGATTTGTCAGTTCTTTTCTCCTTTTACATTACTGGCTTTAATTGTCTTTAAACCAAAAGGGGTCCTTTTCTTTATGAAAGTATTAAAAAAAAATTTGAATAGGTTTGACTTTGAAGGCAAACAACCCCACACAGTTTGACTGCAGTAAAAGTCAGCACCTTTCACCAGGGCTTGAACCTGTGTCCCTCAGATACATTAAAAGGAGTAACTTTCTAAAGAAACTGTGGTGCTGCATTGGTAGGTGTATTGCAAGATAATTTCATCATATCAACTGAGTTTATAATCTAAATTGGCAACCCGAGGCTGTGGTCTAGCAGTGCCCAGTGGCCCCTGGTGTCTCACTTTTGCTCTTGGGCGATTCAAGAATTTTAGTTTTTTCATATAAAGCATATGCTGGGCACCCTGGATTTCACAGTTTCAGAGCACTGGGCTCCATTCAATTTTCCTTAGAGCACAGCCTTGCAACCATAAAGAGTTTCTAAGTCTTAACAAACTTTCATGTATATATTGCAGAGATGCCAACCTTTGGGGATCTAAAGTCCGAAGAATTTTTCTTATGCCACCATAACATCAACTCAGCAGCAGCCCTCCTCCAACTAAAAACTTGATTTCCCCCTCCCCATCAAATCAATCTCCCTTCCCAAAACTTGTTTACTTTTTGTAAAGATCTGGTTACTTAAAAAATGCTTTGAGAAATGGTAAGATTAGTTTGTAAAACCAAAATTGTTTTAACTCGACTAAAATTTAATCTGGGTATACCATGTTAGCCTGCAGTGAAATAAAGCCTTTGAAAGCCAGTTTATTGCTTTCCTCCAGAAGATTTGGCGCACCATAAGGTAGGCCAGGAGACTCATTCTGTATCTGAGAGCCTCCCAGCTAATCTGGGAGAGTTGGCATGTTTGATATTTGGCACTAATTCTCACCGAGCTTTGAAGCCAAATGTTGGCAGTGAGGCAAATATGTAGAGTTCTTTGATCCAGGTAAAGGAATCTGAACACCCAAAAACAGTTTGACATCCTAACCTAGACTCACCTATGTTGTTTGTGGGCATCCACTGCCAGAATGGGTAAATTGTTGTACACTCTTCCCATGGCGTTATACAGCGGGGAAAGTTTAGCAGAAAATGGACAGTAGCGGGTGAAAAACAAAACAACTGCACAAGAATCAGTCTCGTTATCTGATGTCGAATTAATTATCTGTAGCAATTCCTCTGCATTAACTATGATCACACTCTGTGGAAGGGAGTCATTATGCTCTGAGTTGTTTCTTCCCTTACAAAACCATTTCGGAGTGGTTGTGGAGTTGCTGACTTCAATTTTACGCTCCGTGGTATTTTCAGTTTGAGGCAGATTTCCATCTAAATCAGTTTCATTTGCTGCTATAACCTCCGTTTCGTTTGATGTTGCAGTTATATTGAATATCTCCGAGATGGTGTCATTTTCTCTTTCCGAAACAATGCTGTCAATAACCAGTTTTTCATCTGAAAAATACAAATGCATTCGGTTTTCTAAGATTACAAATGAACTTACAGCCACTTGTATGATGCTTTGAAAACCCCAGTCAGTTAGCAATTACCTTCAACTGAGTCATTCCCTGATAAATCTTCAGCTTCCTCGGCCAAGGAACTCACAAAACCGATAATAAGCAAGCCACAAATCCATGTCAATTTGTCCGCCATATTTGATGTTTTCAAGTCTACAACGAGCATGCCTGACGCGACAACTTGCTGACCTAAACAGATCTCGGAAATTTACATGAAAAAAGTTGGATTCATAAAACCGAGTATTTAAACAAGCATTCAGGAAAAAAACTGTAATAGAAAAAGAAAAAAAAAGGAAAAAACAAAAAAACCCAAGATAAGAAGGTAAGCAATATAAAATTGATAAAATGTAACATGCTAGCCCCTTGAGAGATTTGAACTCTCGACCCCTGGTTTACAAGACCAGTGCTCTAACCACTGAGCTAAAGAGGCCGCCTCGCTTTCCGGGGTAAATATTGTATACTTATACAACATTTCTCATGGAATTTCTCATGTCAGACTCCTCGTGGACTTTTCCCCCATACCAAAGTACACCCTTTTTTATCAACAACGCGGCGAGTCCCTCTCCCTCTTATTATCCGACTCAGGGCGGTTTTGTTCAGATAGTGGTCAAAGCCTTTGTAGATTTATAACAATTTGATTCATCTTTATAATTTTTTTTTTTTTTTTTTTCATGGTTTTATTTCATTCAAACATTCTTTCCACCCATTTGGCGTAACCAGGGGATCTCTTGTTTTATCGATGACTTCATTTGACGTAACGCAACCCCTTTTCCTAAAATGTCCACTTTCAAAGTTTTCAATTTAGTTTTGATCTCAGGAATAGTGCTATATTTTCTTCTTTATGTTCTCTTAATCGGGCATTCACCACATCTGCCAGTGGTGAAAATTTATTTTGAAGAAGAACCGTCAAAAAGCGATGAAAGGGACCTTACACCCGAAACGTCGTTTAATTTTGGATCTAGAACAAAGATAAATGACAGTTTCAATTCTTCTCTGATACCAGAACTTTCGATGAAAGACGAAAAAGCGCCAGAAGAAGTTAGAGGCAGAGAGGAAAATACTGTGAAGACAAGTAGCCTTCTTTCATTTCTCGAAGGACTGGGTATTCCTATAAACAAAGCCCGTATTATGATGGCAAGCGATGTTTCAAAGGAAGTTCTCCCTCGAGTCAATCCAAACGGAATTTCTTTGACAAAGTTGATGGAGAAAATGGATGCGGAGTTTGATGTTGAAAGGGGTACACCGTGTCCAACTAGTCACTTAAATTCAGGTGAGTCAAAAAAAATCAACGAAGATAAATAGTCCGCAGATGAGCTGCAATTAAAGAAGCCTGGAAAGAATTTAGTTTTCGAACAAATTTGAACCGATACTCCTCATTTATTATCCATGCGTCTAAACACAAAAAATTTTTTTCTAATCGCGTTCGGAGAATCTACTTGATTAACTTTCCATCATCGTCAGGACTGAGAACTGTGACTTTGAAACCGAATGATTCTCACTGCCACTTCTAAAAAGCCACTTCTAAAAAGTATGAACACAATTATAATACTATTAAACAGATTGTATTTTGGAATTTAAAAGTGTAACCTGACCGTTATAAAATTGACTCGAAATGCGCTAAACATTCTATTACAGACACCGCCATATTGAATCATTACTGCTTAGGAGCCTAGCCTAGCCAGTCACCTTCGACTCAACAAAGACCCAATCCCTTTTAACAAGGGACTATGGGTTTCGTCTTCTCTTTAACAATTAGGAGTGGCATGATAAGGCAATTTTCACCTAGAAAATTTTTTTTCCTGCCATTGTAGATAAGCGACTAAGTTTACCTAGGAGTTTTTAATATGGCGGCTTAAACAGTTAAGTATTTAGCACATCACGGAGGCTTATTTTCGACCGATGATGTCATTCTTTTAGACATCGAAACGCGGTAAGAAGTAACTGTTCGTGTAACTTTTGATAACAGAGATAGAATAATCTGATTTCTGAAGCAAAATGTATCATCTATTTCTTTATTATCTACCTTGAGAACTCGCGTAATTGCGGAAGGGAAACCCCCGGCGGAAGGCGAAAGAGGGTGGAAGAGAAATCGTCATCGAATATCATATCTACCTGGACATATTCAAAGACCTATTGGGCCCCCAGCTTTATTTTGATTTTGGAAAAACAATCTTTATTTTCAGTTGGTTTGTTGGCGGTTTACAACAATTCATTGAAGCTCGAGGAAGTGGAACGTGAGGTAGATTTTGTGCAGAAAGGTGGACAGTGGAAACCTGACTGTGTACCCAGGAAAAAGGTTACAATGTGATTAAATTACCTAGGCAGCAAACAAAGGAACAAATGAAAAAATGAACGAGTGAGCGAATGAACGAATTTATTTATTTATATTAATTTTAGTAACTTCTATTTAGTGACAAAGAAAAATGATTAAAAGAATAAAAAACGGTACTAAATGAGGGACTAACGTAAGGACTCGAAGTCCCAGCGAGGTCAGCCCCCAACGAATGAACGAATGGATGAATGAACGAATGAGCGAATGAATGAATGAATGAACGAATGAATGAATGAACGAACGAACGAACGAATGAGCGAGTGAACGAATGAATGAATGAACGAATGAATGAACGAATGAATGAACGAATGAATGAACGAATGAATGAATGAACGAATGAATGAACGAATGAATGAACGAACGAATGAAAGAATGAATGAATGAACGAATGAGCGAATGAATTAATTAATGAATGAATGAACGAATGAACGAATGAATGAATGAACGAATGAACGAAAAGTCCAAGCAAACGAAAGAACGGAATACAAGAGTGAGTCCTTGAAGGATTGAATAATCGAACGATCTAACAATGAGGCTGTAACGGTGTAACCTCGCAGTTCATAGGCGTAAAATGAAACTACTTTAATTCAAGATTTATCTCATTTTTCAGGTAGCCATAGTTGTTCCCTTCAGAGACAGACAAGAGCACCTTAACATATTCATAAGACATATGCACAAGTATCTCCGATGGCAAATGTTAGAGTACAGAATCTTCATTATAGAACAGGTGACCGGGGTAAGAAGGGGGGGAGGGGAGGGAAAGGGAGGTGGTGAGGCGGGCAAATATATTTTAACTAGCCTACGTGCAGCCGAACGAAAACCCGGTTTTATTCGTCTGCGAATTAGCGACAAATATCTTGTTCTGGCGTATGGAGATCTGGGTACTAATATCAGTACTTCGTTCTGCATTTTGTCTCGAAGACACGCTGGAATATCCCTTCGCTTGAGGTGTTGACGTTAAGATTGAGGTACATTCTTCCTAAAAATGGCTCTTATTTGGTGTAGAATTATCAATTGCAGCTATTGATGGTAGCTCAACTGGTTCTTTGGCAGAGTACCGCGATTGTTGTGAATTTAACTGCTCGTTCGGGCGAGGTGTCGAAGGTACTTGTTCATCATCCAAGCGTCTCATCTTCGGTGTTGAACCCTCGTTTGTCACGGTAGGACCACTTCTCTTTAGTTCAGGATGTTCACTGATAGTAGAAGCTGGCCTATCAAACAATTCTTGTAACTCCTTCTCAATTTAGGTAGGTTCTCGACAATTGCAAGTTCTCTTCGCTTTTTCAACAAAGCCAGGCATGACTTGCAAATGTGCTCGCAAGGATTTTCGCGAGTGAATTTGAGACTCCATAGTTCTTGAGCTACATTGAATTTACCTCTCCCTTTTACTAGATATCTTTCCTGGTGATTTATATTATTCTTCGAACAAACTATACGTACGCGTTCCATTAAAACATTCGAGCGCTCGTGCTTAGACTTGCCCGGGAAAATAAACATGGCATATGAGGCAACCTGGTGCGAGTGATTTTCAGCCAATGAGCGCCCTCGTAAGGAACAACCAATCGAAACTAAGTACTCGAATCTCGGTACTTAGTTATTTGTCGCTGATTCGCAGACGAATAAAACTGGGGTTTTCGTTCGGCTGCACGCAGGCTAATTTTAACCGGTGTCTCAAGTTTAGTCTCTTTCGCGACTCAACCCCTCATTTCCAAGTCCTCGCATGGAATTTCCTGCGACATGAACGAAGAAGCTTTCCAGTTACTCGTTATTCGCCTCACCCGGCCAACCCATCCCAAAGTAGGTGAGGTTTCGTCGTGCTTTCCACACAAAACGCATACCCTGATTCAGCCAAGGACTAACATGTGGTTATTTTCCAGGCCGACAACGAGCGCTTCAATCGTGGAATGCTAATGAATGTTGGGTTTAGTGAAGCAATGAAGGTCGGTAACTTCACATGCGTAATATTCCATGATGTGGATCTCATCCCAGAGGATGCTAGGAATGACTACAGCTGTCCTTCCTCTCCGCGTCACATGTCCACTGCTGTAAGCCGCATGGACTACATGTTAGTATTCATAACAAAAAATTTTTTATTTATTTTTTTTTAAATTTGGTTTTCAGGTTTTTGTTAAAAGTAAAGGGAAAGGTCTCTATTTCTCTAAACAACATATGTGTTTAGTTACAATTTTAAGGTTGAAATCAGACAGGCGCCTCTGGCAGCCGTGTTTAGTCCGTAGCGATTTCACCTACCCACCCAACCCACGCAACCCACCCCAGGGAGGACATCCATCACACAGTAATCTCGTGCGTGAGAAATTAAGGTCTTCTATCCCAACCCTGCAGGATATTTTATTTGATAAAGCAGGTTACTAGGTAGGCAAGACTAAACTCCTGATGTGGAGACGAGACCTCCATTTATTCGTCCCTATCCGAGAAGACTAGAATATCTAACCATTTCTTGATATTAAAGAAAGGAAGCATATTCTTCTCAATTAATTTTAAGACCCTGAGTGTTGGTCCGGCCGGTATTGAACTCTCGACCTCCCGCACAGCAGTCCGGCGCTCTCCCAATTGAGCTAACCAGGCGGCGGTTTGTTGTATATAGTCTTCCGGTTAGTTAGCCTGCATGCAAGCAGTAGTGGCAAATATTCGGTCGCCATATTGGACGGGTGGAAGATTTGGGACGAGAGCTTAGTCACTCGTCTCCACCGTGAGTCTCAGATCTTCCACCCGTCCAATATGGCGACTTAATATTTGCCGCGTTGAATCACAAACTACCGCCCGCAAGCATGAGCGGGCTAATAGCTAGTACTTCACAGAGCTTTGATCAGAGTAATACCACAGCCAAACAGATTTAAAATCAAACATCACAAGATGCCAATGATAATTTAAAGAAAATGCTGAAAAATTTGACGAATTCTTGATCAATCACATGGTCAGAGATGTAAAACTAATATCTAAGCCGCCCGTGATTTAGACAGATACGAGACAAAGGCACGACGTTATTCGGGTTTTTCGGATTTGAGATTCTGCTGTTTTGGAAGGTTTGAGGTTTCTGTATTAAGTTTTGCCCAAGGTTGAAGTCTGTTTACTTTTGCCAACACAGATTAAAGTACGAGACCTTGTTTGGTGGTGTTGAAGGTTTCTGGGTCGAGCATTACCGCCACATCAATGGATTTCCAAACCGCTTCTGGGGTTGGGGCGGAGAGGATGATGATTTGTATGTCAGGTTTGTAAAAAGAGAAAAAAAAAAAGGGAAAAGAAAATATTTAAATAACATAGATAACACGTTGTTGAGTTGTCAGGTTAAGGTGTAGTGACGTCACTACTAGTCTTAATTCTACGTCATGTCAAAGAACGTCAGATTCAAAGCACCGTCGAGCAACTTTGTTCCCAGTGTCTCTCCTCTTCTCCTTCGAGAAATGAAGAAGCGAAAGGACCCTGGGAACCAGGTTGACCGTTCCATGTTTGTCAAAATCATTTCACTCTTCTGTTGCCAAGTTGCAATATCATATCAGTGAGGGATAGAAAAGGTGTAAGTACTTTTAAATGAGAATTGTGTCAATCGAAGCATGAACGAGAAATTCACGTTCTGAATGCGAGTAATTCACTCACCGTTTAATTACAAATTACAAGGTATTACCTTTTAGCGCATTCGCTTCAGGCGATTAAGATTCCAGAATTTATAACAGTACACGAAGTTCGGAAACTCGCGTGACTTCATTCCCTCTAAACCAGATAAGTTTAATCGAGTACTTTTGTGAATTTGGGATGCGAGACACACTTGCGAAACTATTCATGAGACAACCATACCATACTTTTGCGTCCCTTCCCTTTATCGTCTTAGCATCTCTCTGAAAGCGTTTTATATTGTAAGAGTGGTGAAAATCTCTAACCTTAAGACAATCTACCTTTACCACCCTGTATTTAAAGTTTTTAAACTTGCTTCAATGTTCAGAATCACAGAAAGGCGCCTGAGTTTCACTCGGCCGGCTCATATGATTGGTCGATACACCATGCTGGATCATACACACACAGAAGAACAAGAAAATCCTCTAAGGTAGAAATAAATACACCTTATTCCATGCTTTAACATATTATACGCGCAGATACTTTGCGAGCTACGTAGTATTTCTTGCGAGCCCCGTATTAGCGAGGAAAAATACGAGCAATTCGAAAAATGTCTGCTCGTATTATATGTTAAACTATTGAACAAGGGATTTTTAATTGACCTTTTCTTTCATTACTAGTATTTTGGCATGTAGGTTTGGAAATACATCCCTCGATATTGCTGAACATCGAATTTATTACAGCGTGAAAGACTAGCACAACACAACCGAAACCATTGGAGTGTATTTTTTATCAGACTAACCGGGCTCACGCTAGAAACGTCAGCTTTTAAACTCCTCACAGAGGGCGATTTACATTATGAACTCAGTTCATAAAACCAGATTACCTTGTTACCTTCACCGACGCAGTACCACAATTTCTTTAGAAACGTACCCCCTCTAACAAAACAATAAATGCGCTCAGCTTTCCGTCAGTATTTTTCCCTGTTCTCCAACGTAACACCGTGGCATATTTTCGCGTTCTGATGTGGAAAAAGGCGTGGAAGTGGAATGAATAAGTGTGTTGAAAACCCTATCTAGACCTCTCTCTCGAAATCTCTCAAATGACTGATTGTTGAAAAAAACAAATTCAAAAAACAATAACCAATCATAACACAGAATACTTCTCAGAAGTAACCGATGAGAACTGTGTGGCCAATCAAGTTGCACCTAAGTTTTGGTTGGATCTGATTGGCTGAAATGCCGCTGCAGGTTTGTTGGAACAACAACAGGGCAGTTCCGAAAACGCGGAGTGCGGAGTCTAAAAAAAAATGAAAAAAATAAAAAATAAAATGAAACAATTAAAAGAATAATTAAAAACATAAATACAATAGAAATAGAAATTTAAGAAACAAAAATAATAGTTATTAAAAAAATTCACGCCCCCTGAAGTGGACTTCATATGGTATATTAAACTCAAGATTTTCATAGTTAGCAGTTACTTTTACCACTTATCACCAGCTTTAAAGGATTATTTTAAGTACGTTTATCCCCGTCACATGCCTTTCCATGTCAATTGATTGAATGCCTTGGCCAAAGGAGACACCTTATCCCTCAGCCTCTTTTCCATGCGTTCGGTTAGTTGAGTCATAGCTCGGAAAACGGTGTGCGAAAAAATCGGGAAAAAGTGCTTTTTTTTTACTCTGTTTTACGTTAAAAGCCTTCAAGTACTGTGTATCAACTTAACTTTATTTCCAGCTTGAAATCAGTAAGTTTCTTCCAGAGAAGATATTAGATTCTACCAGAAAAAAAATACATGCCGCAGTCACGGTAGTTGCACGTGGAATTGACGAGACAAGCAACCCTGTGCAGTTAAATGGCTTTTTTGGGAATACATTTTATTTTTATAATTTGATTTCTCAAAGTGTAACTTTACCTGCGTATTGACTTGCTTCTCTATTTGTCAATCTACTTTTTTCATCTTTCTATTTTTCAGCGCTGAATATCTTTCAAGGTTTTAGTTTGAGCTTTGCGAGAACTTTAGGACGCGCAGTTGACAAGTTGTGAGAATGGTTCAAGGGTTAATTCACACGGACAGTTTATTTTTGGAAAGCAAAGCTTGAGATTGTTTGGAGGCAGTGCGGCTTTCCAGCAAAACCGAAGGTGTAATTTCTCCGTTTTCTAGACATGGTCAAAACTGGACTGTTCTTTACTCTTTTTTTTCCGTAAACGGTGAACTGCCAACTGTGAAAATCTTGAGTTTGATATACCATATGCACAGTGCACTTCAGGCGGCGTGAATTTTTTAATAATTATTATCTTTATTTCTTAAATTTCTATTTCTAGTTTATCTATGTATTTAATTAGTCTTTTAATTTTTTTTTTTAATTTTTTTTAGACTCCGCACTCCGCACTTTGATCCCAAATTCCTTTGACCTCTCAACTGAGAAATGAAATTCCTTTGTCCAAAATAAATTTTGAAGTAAAGGAATGGAAATCGTACACAAGAATTCGTAATTTGAACTTCACTTCGGGATTGTTACAGGTATGTTCTTTTTTAAAACAGGCATGAGGAACTTCGTAGAAGTGAGGCGCATATCGATGCGGACGGATTGAACACCCTCACATACAACGTGATGGAATTCCAGGAAAAGCCGCTGTACACTCTGATATCTGTATCACTCCAATAGTGTAGAACGCGAACGTAATGGAAACAGTCGACGATGTAACATACTAAGTCAGCGGTTGTACCTCTTTTCGTCCCTTAGCAACATGAATGACCCATCCTTAAAAGACTAGTATATCCTGATCTGAAATCGAGGGGGTTCGCTGTTCTGCTGACTTTCTCAAAAATTGCTGGCGGACTGTAGTGGTCCTGAATAGAGAAAGTGCGTGATATTTTCGAAGTCTGGCGACCTTTATGTTTGAGTCGAGTACGATACTGTAATGACAAAGTGGATGCTAGTCACTCTTTAAACTCAAGGTATTAATTGACTCAAAAAACGGTAGAGACCAAAACAGCACACGATCCTGTACCCTTAAAGCGGCCCCTTAAAATAATTAAATCTCATCTTTAAATTCCTCGTTAAATTTATTAACAACTCTTGCACTACTGTAGTGATAATATACAAACACCGTACAATTACAACGTTGGCTTCCCTCGCATTTGAGGGCGAAATCTACACGAAAAAACGCGCTTACTTTCTCTAGAATCAATCTTCCGCTTTATAAACAAAGATTGCGCCAAGATTTTCCAATAACTTTTCGTTGTACTCATTCTCAAGAATAGATCCCAATACCGTTCCATAACTAACGACCTACCCAGACAAACGAAAAGGATTTCGTCTCTAATTTATATATAAATTATTAAAAAAAATAGAGAACTCTGGTACTATTCGGTGATAATACATGAGCCGTACGTAGCCTTCATAATCCTGAAATAGGTGAAATAAATCTCCTCGCTTGGGAGGTACATCATTCTAAAACTTCCTTGACGAATGTTTTCTCAATAAATTCCAAGTTTTAATTCCGCTTTAATGGGCCTTTCCCTCATTTCCTATACCGCATTTCATAATTAGCTACAAGCCGTGAGGAGAAACTGTACAGACAACACATTGAATGGTGCTGTGTTTTTTAAGGTTACAGAATAAATATTTTTACATTTTTGGAGTTTTTTCTTTTTGTTCAACAACAAAACAAACCATGGTAAAACCAAGCCTCCATGGCACCCACGGCATGATGTTGCACGTCTCTCTCCTCCCGTGTAACAATAGGCCTCAATAGAGTCTAGCTGTTTTGGAGTGGATTTGGATCAGCTCCTGGTCACAACCAGCGCAGACTCGTTGTCGCCTCTCAATCGGAACGCATCGGCATCTTTCGCAAACTGGCCGATCAGTGATGATTCGTGCAGGAACTTGCCGGAGGCCACGAGAACTGTTCGTGTATGAATCGTCGGTCGAACCTGATGGGTAACACGGTCTTGATAAAGATGATGTGGAATAACTTTTCTGGTGTTCACGCTGATGTGATGGATTGTAAGGAGGAGCAGGTACATAGTGGGCAGGCCGCTGACCATAAGAACCGCGAACTCGGTAAGCACTTTCCGTCCCATCCACAGAGCGCGCGGGCGATGGAGAACGATCGCGAGTTGTCAGCCGTGAGTTCTGAGCTGAATTTCCCACGTAAGATACTTTGGGTCTTGGGCCGGAAATTGTTACACTCGGTGGAGCTTTTGGATTGTCGCTACTTCGGTAAATCTTCGGGTCGTAAGAATCAAACGTGGGAGCTCTTGAATTCGACGGATTCGACGGTGAAATGTAAATCGAACTCGACACTCGTCTGGTCAGAGACGAAGGTCGGCGGTTTTCGGAAGTCTTCGTCTTGTTCTCGCCGACTGGAATAACCTTAGTATAATCCGTTCTCGGCTCCGGACTCGGAGTGCGAATATCAATGTTCTGAATTCGAGCAGCAATTTCACTTTCTCTTTCTCGTTCGTAATGGACAGGATTATAGCACATATGGTCTGGTTTAATTTGCTGTGAGCAAACTCTCGGCCCCATTCCACTGGCGCCGGTTTTGTTCCCTTGAGGTTTGCTTACATAATGTCCACTTGAATACACAGTTGGCCTCGGTTTTACTTTCAAGGGTAGACTGGTGGTGTTTTGTTCTTCCCAGTTGTCTCTTCGGTTAAATCTTGAATCCACGTAACTCCCGTTACTGGAGGACACGGGTACTTCTTGAACCCTGCGAGCTGTAACTTGAGGGGCGGAGTATTCTCTAGCAGGTAGATCCCTTCGCTGGACAGACATCTGTAAAGAAGAAATTGAATGATGAAAAACTACTTTGATATTCGAATCTTTAAAAATTTGTCTTGTTCAGTCTCTGAGTTCCCCTGATAGGGTGTGGAAGGGGGTGTGGAAGGGGGTTGGGATGGGTGGGTACAACCGGAACAGTTGTCACTAGGTCTCTCGGAGGCGAAAAAAAAAAAAAAAGAACGAAATAAAGACGATAACCGCAACTGTATGTTTTACCACAGAAAAAGAAACTACATGCAATTTAAGCGAAAAGAAATGATTTTCGTAGAGTTTTGTATAAACTCGTAGAAATAGAGTAACAGATCCGCTGACTACATACGTATTGTACTGGTGGCGGTTGTCGCTGCTGAGGCATCTGTTGTTGTTGTTGTTGTTGTTGTTGTTGTTGTTGTTGTTGTTGCCTGATCATGTAAGATTCCCTCTGTCTCTGCTGGCGTAAGAGTTCTTCCTCTTTTTGCCTTGAAAGACTGAAAGAAAAAGGAAGAGCATCACCAGCGGTTACTGGTACACAAAGAATTTTGAGTGTGTGACATTCATTGATAGCGGAAAGTTTAACTGTTTGTCTGCAATGTTAGGAATACTGCGGAGGAAGATCACTTCACCCTTTCATTCCCAAGATGCAATTGTAGTCACGACGCCTCACCTTCGGTTACAATTTAACGCCTTTTGGACATTGTTTTCCGTTTTCGGTTGTTTCGTGCATATTTGTTATTTTATTGGGTTCGCCAGTCATTTTTGGTTACGTCACATTTCATATTTTCGTGTTCATTTTTTATGCATTGTTTCTATTGATTGGCATAGCTTCTTCTACCGTAGTTTTCTTGTCGCCGTTGTTATTATGTTTTGGTCGTCGTAGTCGCCACATAATCTTATAAGTTTCGTTATTTTGTCCGTCATTTTGCATGTTTTATCTGTACTTCGTTTTTCTTTCCTGTTCTGTTTATTTAACTCATTTATGTACATTTGCCTTTAGCGAATCGCTAGTAAAAGTGCGAATCTCGTTTGGTTGTGGATTTCGACTACAGCAATCAGTAATCTTCCCTTCTGATTTCTATACATTTCCCTGGAAATCAGACGAGAGAATTGGTTTAAGATCAATACGACACCCTCTTGCTAATATGCTTGTCTGTTCAGGTGACCTATTTGTAAGATAACACATTGGAATCGCAAGGAGAAAGAACATGTTAATCACCTCTGGCAGCTTAAGGGTTAAGCAGAAGCCAGGGGGGGGGGATTTTTCTGTTTCTTAACTGCGCATATCGCGAAGGTTTGCATTTCGCAAGGACGCATCGCTGCGGAATATTTAAAGCGAGGGGCTACTTCTGCTGGTTTTTATTCTCGAGGTTGTACTCAGTTCAAGGAATTGAAACCTTGCAGTATAAAGGTGATGTTTTTGGCGTTATTGAGGCGTACGGAGGCGAACACAAGGCAAACACGATGCACAACTCACGCACGGGGGGAGTTATGTTTTTCGCGCCCCTACCCTGTCTTGCGAGTCCATTTGACTGCGCAAAATTACGTCTGTTCTGCCGGCTAAGGAAGTGACATCCATCATACAACTCCGATAATTCTTCAATGCGACACACGATGCCAAAAATTCTAATAAAAAAAAGAGTTCCGCTTCTCACGCACGAGTACGTGTCCTTGCGTGTCCTAGCTGCGTATGTGCGTGCGTGCCACTTCTCCGGCATAATAGTAAGATCTACCTTGTTTCTTGCTAAAATTGTGTTTACCTGACAGAAGCAGTTCCACTGTCCGTTATAGGACCGGATTGCAAAACGCGGCCCAGATTTCTGGCCCGTGCCTGGCAATTGTGGCGCTTCACTTGAGCGTAGTTCTTCCTGTTTAGGTCCGCATTATTATCCTCTGTAACCATTCGAAACTTAGCTGAGGTAAAGAAACATAATAATCATAAATTAACTATGCCTTGGCCAAATAATCATAGCAACTTAACAGCAAAGAAAAGTGACAATTATAGCTATCTGTCATGAGTAAATAATTATCACGAATTTGCTAAGCCAAAAATTATTTACATCATATAAGCAAAGTAAAGTGATTATCATAATTATCTGTCATGATAAAACAATTATCATAACTTGAATAGTTACAATGAACCTTGCACACCAAACCCACTTAAGGTTGGTCGTATTGCCCTAGGTGGGAATGAACCATTAAGGCTGTGATGAAGAGGTCTCGTGATATCTTCGTTCGAATTTTTAATGAAGAAATTTCTTTAATTTTTAGTAACAAAATCTCTCTCACGCGCTTCATAAAGTTTATCGGCAAAATGTTCTCTTGCACGGATATTTCCCTTGACTTGTGAAATTCGCTCTGCCCCACCCAACGATCCATTCCGTTCATTGCCTTGTTCACGTAAATAGATAAATGCTCAGTCCGAACTAAAACACTACTCACTAGCTGCCTGGCTGCAGTAATCAAAAGCTTTGACGAAATCCTTTTGATTCTCCCAGTCCTGTGATGCCTGGAGGTACAGCTCTCCTTGTTGAATGAGGTTGTCGATACGATCAATAGGATCAGCTGAGTAAATCAATTAGACAAAATGTTAGCAAAGTAACAGAACTTTTCTCCTATGTAGATATGCCATCTTTTTCATCGGGTTCACTTAATTTTCGCGACGATGCGTTCAATTCTGATTCGTTCAACAAGTCTTTCCTCTCTAAACAAAACTTCCCACTCTACGGGGTAAATCTTGGTTTGCAAACAAAACAACGCCATGAAAACGCTCTTTTTTAAAAACCGAAAGACTTGGAAAAGGCAACTTAACTTTCACGATTCACACGAACACGAAACCTTTCAAAAAAGTTAACGTCGCTGCTTTCTGTATTGGAACTTAAATGGACACACAAGACAGGGGAGGGGCGCGAAAAAATAACTCCCCCCCCCGTGAGATTGTTGGCAGAAGTGAAAACAAGAGTTCCGCTTTCCACACACGAGTACGTGTCCTTGCGTGTCCCAGCTGCGTGTCAAGGACGCGAACAAACATTTCTACCCACAATCTCGTACCCTTGTTTTCCGCTGTGGACGAGAGTTTTCGTTCGTGAGTTTTCAAAGTAAAAACCTCATTTTCAAATTCATCCAAAAAGTATTGACGATGCCTACAATATACGCATGCGCTTTCTTTTACCTGGGCGCGGGGGCCAGTTATCGTACTGAGAGTGACGCCATGACTGGTTAAAATCGATGAGGTCCTCATCACTACCCCCGTGGTTGGTATCAGTTGAGCTAACTGACCCCCCTGCTGAGGAAGGTGTAGAGCTAATTCCACTGTCATTATACATCGCTCTGACTTGAGCAGAGTGCAGCGCTTTGGATTGTTCGTAAAGTTTCATGATTTCCATTTTCGCCTCTTCATGCTTGGGACTAAAGGGAGAAGATCAGTGAGCCACTATCATTTCACTGTTTTACGCTTGAAGTACAGAGACATGAAAACTTAAATTAAGACATAAGGGACCTTAAGCGGTCACGGACTAAAACGGCGAAGAAAAAGTCGATTAAAAAAAATGAGTTGAAATCGATAGTAAGAATTTCGCGAATGGCTGCATGTGTTTACTGTCTCTTACGGCATCACACCACAACCTCAACATCACGTATGTGAGCAGCGCTGAGTTCCTAATTCAACTTAAATAATTGGCCGTCGAGGTTTTCGTTCTCGGACAACGTAAATTTTGCTGATTTCTCGTTGTTGTTGGGCAGAGGTTGGCGAAGAAATGTAAACAGGTTTAAAATGAACGTGCTGGCCTATTATTCTGCCAATTAGATCTCTTCTTTTACCACGTCCTCGTTACCGTTACGTCGTGGTTTGGTTTACTTAAGGTCCCTGATGATTGCAACAGAGCTGAAAATTTGCTAATTCTGTTACAAGAGCAGTTGCGTTTCTGCTCTTTCACACAAAATTGAGAGCGTAACCCCAACAGATGCTGACACCACGACACACACGACCAGAGAACACAGAGAACTTCACCTAAAAATCCACGCTTTGATCTTCTATATTGCACAGTGCTACCTACCTCAAATCTATAAGATCAGGGTCGCCGCTAGACTCACTAGACCCAGTTGAGGAACGTCGGCATTTTTGAGAACCTTTCTTCTTATTCTGCTTCAAGTGCGACACTGCAAGAGCCGGGTTCACTGCGCTCATGATGGCTGTTCCAATCCTTTTGAAGCTCGGCCTTTGCCTCTCCTTCCCAGGACTACTGGCTGTGCTGTCTGACGCGTTACTTGGCGACCGTGATAACTCTTTCTTAGGATTGGACAGGTCTCCGGATGAAAGACTCTTCTTTGACCTGAACAGTGACTTCTTATCTAGTTTTGGTTTTTGGCGTGATTTGGATTTTTTGAACATAACAGGGCTCTTTTCGCTGTCACTTACACCATCGGCTATCCCTCTTTCTGTATCAAGACTTTTCACCCACAGTTTCCCTTCACTTCCCTTCTCGTGAACTGTGCCATTGATGAGGGTTCGTACCTTCGGTGCTGAATCAGGATTCACAGGTGTCCCAGCAGGGTTGGCATAGAGAAGTAGAAGGGGCTGATAGTGACACAGGCGGCATTTCTCCATCATAACCAGCCAATCAGAGCCGATCTGAAGCAAAATATTGACCTTTAACTCCCACAAGTGATTAAGTGATTAACCACTATCTTCTCCCTATGATTTCCATACATTATCCAGCAAACAGGTAATGAGAATACTCAAACTTATCAGGGAGAAGTTATCCTGATCTGACACCAAACTCTCATACCTAATTTACAAGGAAATATGTAGTAGCCTGCGGGGAGAATTTACAATTAGATCTTGAGGAGTAAATGGTTGATTAATCTCAAATTATCTCTTGCATCTTCTAACATACAGGTTAAAGATCAAAGTCAGGATGCGAGCAAATATGCCCCCACCCTCCCCCCAACCCAACAATACTCCACTGATAAGAAGGGTAACATTGGATTAAGGGAGGGGTGGGTGGGTGGGTGGGCAGGATTACATTCCTGCTCTCTCAAATAAATTCAAAATCACAAAATTAATTCAACCCCTGTTATTTTTTGACAATCCCCACTGATTCAAAATATGGTCACTTTTGGAGCTGTAAATTAAGTTGGGTGTTGTGGGTTAGTTTTTGGAATTTGAAATTCTTGCTGGCTGGACATGAAATTCAACACAACTTGAGGATGTGCATTTTTTTTACTTCAACTGACCTCTGTAAATTTTCACATGAACAACACGAGGCAGAACAATATTCAGACTACAACTAATTAAAATTTCATGTTCCATCAAAAGAACCCTTGCAATACAAGTTAAAAATTAATCCTTTGCAGCTTTTCTTTCCAGCCTGCACACCCACCTCTTTGACTCTGGCATCATCAAAGTAAATCCAAGTTTGCAGCTTGCTATGGAAAAAAAACGTTGAGTAGTGTTTGCCGTAATACGTCACTATGCCAACCAGCTGCAGACAGGCATCCTTGGCTTTTTCATCATACACTTGATGGTACAGCTAGAAAAAGAAATGAAAATTGAAGATAAAGGTTCAGATTGTACACCATCAATTTTTGTTTCAAGTCATTGAAAACTGGAATTAATGCAGGGAACAGGTTGCCCAAGGGAAAATGTCATTTTTGAGAAACAGAGTACACTTATAAAACAAACTGCTCTTACATCAGACAGCTTCAGAGTTGTTCCAATGCATTGTAAAACATCAGCAATATGTTCAGCATCCGGACACTCAGAGTCCCAGATAAGACCAACGCTCACTGCAAGTAATACAGCAGTTGATCAATCAAATAACGTCAATCAATACAATTAATTTATCAGTCAGTTAGTCAATACCTCATTTGATCATTCAATACATCAATCAGTCAGTCAGTAAGTAAGTCTTTCAAAATCAATCAGTCAGTCAGTACGTCTTTCAATCAATCAGTCAGTCAGTAAATCTTTCCATCAATCAGTCAGTCAGTAAGTCTTTCAATCAGTCAATCAGTCAGTAAGTCTTTCAATCAATCAGTCAGTCAGTAAGTCATTCACTCATTTAAGCAGTCACTGGATCAGTCATCTGCTCATTCAGTTTCAGTCAATCAGCTAGTCAATGAATGAGCCATTTCTGAATTATCTTTGGCCTCTTTTTCAAAACAAGGCCTGGTGCTCAACCATGTGTATGAAAATGAATGTCATTTACATGTGAATGAAAACTTGCTATCATATGAAAGGATGAGCACCAGGTCTTGAATTTGAAAAAGAGGCCAAAGGTAAATTTTGAAATGGGTTATTAGTCACTCACTCAATGGGTAAAAACTGCTAAGCCTGTGATAAAAAAGTGCAAGTTCAAAATTTTCTGAGAAAGCAGACTATTTAGATGAATGTATATCAGTGGTCCTTTATCATTTATGCAATGGAGTCTTTTTAAATCTGGTTTGTCCATTGACCTGTAAATTTCATAATTACATACAATTATTTCCTACACTTACCAATATCAGGACAATTTAATAACAAACGTTGAACTTGAACTCTATCATTACAGTCTGGACTCTGAAATAACAGAAAACAAATTTGATTAGAATTGTAAATGACATAAAAGTGACTTACCTTATTTATCCATTTAACCCCCATATCTTAAAGAAATACTAGTTGCCGAGGTTAGGAATGCATTTGAATAACTTGAACTACTTGCAGAATAAGACACCACGTCCCAAGTATCACATTCGATGCACGTATAGAAACTGTAAAATTGATTCTTAAAATTCTGTAAAATTGATTCTTAAAGCACTGTTATTTTACTTTTACAGTTTCTATAAGTGCGTCGAATGTGATAGTCGAGTCCGTGATGTCTTATTATGCAAGTAAAAAAAAAACCCAGATCTGATTGTCAATTCTTTCCTCTACCTGCTTCACATTTCCTTGTAAATTGATTACTGTATGAGAATTTGGAGAACAATCAAGGTAAAAACTTTTACCTGATAAGTTTGAATATTCATACTACCTGTTTGCTGGATAATGCATGGATTTTATAGGGAGAAGTTACATGTTAATCAAGGTTACTAGTGTCTTACTTGGCACTCTCTGGTGTCCTGTCCTGCTCTACGAAGCAGACATCCAAATTGATTTTCAATTGGCCTTGTGTTATCCCATCCTTTTAATCTCCTGGCTTTAGCACTGAAAGCAAACAAAACAAATCCATTTTAATCCAATAGTGAAACAACGAACACTCAGTCATTCAACAAATAAGATTCAACTCAGTGTAGTGCAAAAATGAGAACAGATGATAACTCCACCTACCACAGTGCAGAGGCAGATACATAATGTACAAGCTGAAAGAATGGCAAAGGTTCTGACTGCTCACCACACTCACAAATTGTCTAAAAGAGAAACAAAAAAAAAACCAGGATCTATAAATGTAAATTTAGAATCATTGGGATCACCAACCTACAAAAGATACTTGAGATAAACTCATGTTTAGCTGACTATAGCATTTAAAAAATAAAATTTTTTAATCATTTCTGGGATTTTCCGAGGTTAAAATATCTTTAAAACGGACATTTCAACCAGTTTTACTGGTCTTCCTAAGGTTGTTTAAATGTTGTCAATATGGCGGATTGTTTAGTCTTTCAGCTTGGTGACCGCACATGTTGTCAATATGGCGGATTGTTTAGTCTTTCAGCTTGGTGACCGCACATGTTGTCAATATGGCGGATTGTTTAGTCTTTCAGCTTGGTGACCGCACATGTTGTCAATATGGCGGATTGTTTAGTCTTTCAGCTTGGTGACCGCACATGTTGTCAATATGGCGGATTGTTTAGTCTTTCAGCTTGGTGACCGCACATGTTGTCAATATGGCGGATTGTTTAGTCTTTCAGCTTGGTGACCGCACATGTTGTCAATATGGCGGATTGTTTAGTCTTTCAGCTTGGTGACCGCACATGTTGTCAATATGGCGGATTGTTTAGTCTTTCAGCTTGGTGACCGCACATGTTGTCAATATGGCGGATTGTTTAGTCTTTCAGCTTGGTGACCGCACATGTTGTCAATATGGCGGACTGTTTAGTCTTTCAGCTTGGTGACCGCACATGTTGTCAATATGGCGGATTGTTTAGTCTTTCAGCTTGGTGACCGCACATGTTGTTTCATGATCATTACACGACGTTTAAACGATGTCAGCTTGCATGGGAAATGTAGTCTGAGGTCTGTCAAGTACTTCTACTTTTTCGATAATTCACTGCTTTTTTCAGTCTTTTTTCATGATCAAAGAAGGAGTTCAGGACTGGTTTCCATGTGTAAAGCTGACATCGTTTAAACATCGTGTAATGATCACGAAACGCCATGTGCAGTCACCAAGCTGAAAGACTAAACAGTCTGCCACATTGACATCATTTAAACAACCTGAAATGTCGGTTTTAAAGATATTTTAACCTCGGAAAATCCCAGAAATGATTCAAAAAATTTTAGTTTTTACAAAGATGAGAGGTGAAAGTTTCAGGAATACGATTATAGCATTTTATTTGTGGCATAATCAAAATCCCCGATAAAGATAAGAAAAAAAAAATTTCTCAATCCTATTTCTTCCATACTTCACTCACTGAATCACTATGGGGCCAAGAGGACAATTTAGTTGAACTATGGAGTTACACACTTTTCACTGTCTACTTTTTGACCTCAGCCAGCCAAAATCAAAATTTAAGAAGCCACTGATTATAACAACAAAAAATTGTGAAATAGTTAAAAGAACTTTAGTGTCTGGTATGATGCAGTGTTTTGTCTTAGCCTAAAGACTCTTCAGATACTTTTCAAAAATTTCCAACCAACTTGCTGAGCTTCACGCCCAAAGTTCCATTCAGGAAATATCAAGATGTTAGCAGTCTGGCCCCCTATTGCAGAAAGATTCCCAAATGGAAGTTCACAAGTTACAATATATTACCTGCTCAATAACCTGCATGGCAAATTTTTGGTGCGATATACAGTGTTTAGCATTGCAAGCATCGTCATGTTCATTCTTCGTTACAAGGGCATGCATATGACTGAGGATGTTTTCCTGAAGGAAGTAAGAAATTGAGAATGATAAAGAAGCAGGCAGAATCTCAGCATAGTAATCTCCTGTTATGCAGAAAGATAAGGTGAATCAAAAGAAATGATATACAAGTTAGAGAAGATGTGAAGTTGAATGCTTCATTAAAATTTGAATTTTAAATCTATTTGGACTACATTGTGCACAATGGATTATCAAAGCTTAGACTACCAGAATCAACAAGGCACTTACAAAGCACTCAGCAGCATCATCCATGTCTCCCAACTGAAATCTGTGCTGATTCTGTCAAACAAAATATATCTTATCCTTACTGACACCTCTATCTTTTAGGTAACTATCAAATCCACCAGTGAGGCATATGGCATCCATTGCAAAACAACTGTAGATCCGAGTCAATGGTAACAGACACTAACATAAAGATTTCAATAGGCTGTAAATTGCTCTAATACAGTTGTTAGCACACTACACCTTTGAAATGACCTTAAATTTTCCAGTGATGGTTGCCATACTGATTCTATCCATACTTTGTGGTAATCTGGATCAACACAAAATTAAATTTTTAACCTCCTTGCCTTTCCCAATCAAAGTAACTCTTACTTGTGATCTGAAATAGCTTGAACCGGCAGGCCTGACTGAAAGTTGCAACAAAGCATTCCCTCCTACAACAAAACCTTATTCTACATGTAAATCACCAACCTTAAATGCAGCAGCTAAAGCAACCCGCAGTCCATCTGGTGGTAAAGCATCATTACTGCTATACTGGAACTGTTTGAATATTAAGTCCAGAGCACAGAATATACATGACTCCCCCATACAGTAATGTCCTTTAATCTCTCGAAAACTTCTCCTGAACACATCCAGATGCCAAAGGACCTACAGGGATAAACTTAGTGAGTATCAATAAATCAAAACTACCTTTACCCTTTACCCATAATTAACAAATGGTAAAATCCACGTTGTACACTATTGAGTTATGGATGCACGCAGGAGGTTGCTAAGTACAAAGGAAGTGTATGAGTCGCACGAGGTGATAGCCTAGAGTGACTCTAGCTTCTTGAGTGCTTAGCAAACCTCTCACGTGCATTAATAACTCAATAGTGTACACTGTTGATTTTTTTCAGGTCTGATTTTCACTATTGCATAAATAGCGCTATCTTCTGCGAGGATCGTGCATCATACGTAGTGTACACTGTATCATTCATCATTTGTTTTATAACATAACATTGATGCTATAAAAGTATTCATCACTCCTAGCTGACTAGACAGTCATAATATGACATAATCCAATAAAAGATAGCGCACTATGCAAATTTCATTGAACACTGTGGCAAAAGAATTTTCTTTTATTTAACAAATCTTACATGATCAGAAAAAACAAGCGTGCATGGAAAACCAGTCTTTGCATTTGGGTACACCCATGGGCAAATAGCGGATGCTGAATTGACCAATCAGAGTGCACGCTTTACTTTGGTTATGTTATAATAGTGATTAACATCTAATTTCTCCTATCAGTATCACACCTGAAACAAACACTGAGGTTGTGAGAATGGAAGAAATGATCATCAACTACATAAGCTCTTGATTGTTTGACAAATTCTCCTTATATGTATCACTGGAAAAGTATAGAAGACAATATGGAGAATATGCATGCTGATGTCAGGGTGTTAAGGAGAAGTTCAGAGGTAGTTTGTGTCTAGTAGCTAGTGTGCTAAGGTTTTAAGTCAAATTATCAGTTGATCCATTGACCTCTTCATTCTCACAAACTGTCAACTCCCAACACAGTCTGCTATACATTTCTTTTGTTGCTAAATCAAACAACACAAAAAAAAAAACAACCAAAACATCAAAATTGATAACCAGATTTCAGGGAATCCATCATAAAAATTAGTATCTGGAGAATATTATTAAGTTAAAGGAAAATATTCTCCACGTCTGATAGCTCAGGTCAGCATAATCTAGATACAGAATTCTGCTTAGTGGCTAGAAAATTCTGCAATTTTCTATGCCTAATTAACAACACAAATTTGTAAGCTAATGCAAAAATTATACTATCAAAATGCAAGGTTGTTTAGCAGCAAGCCTTTGAAATATGGTACAAAATAATTTAACAACTCAATGCTTCTTCAACTCATTAATTCACATACTTTTTTTTTAATGAGTTGTTTCCGAATATCACAGGATTCTCACAATTATGTTAATAAGTGTTGCACAATTTGTAAACCTGACCTGCATGGCTTTAAATATTCACCACTCCTAGCTTACTGGACAGTCATAATATGTCATAATCCGATAAAAGATAGCGCACTATGCAAATTTCATTGAACACTGAGACAACTAAAGCATAAGACAATAAGAAATCAATCTCAACAAAAGCTTACATTATTACAGAAATAACTCCTACCAATTAAAATGCAAGTTTCAATTATCCTATATCTTTCAAAGTTGAGTGATCATAGATAAACAATTTCCTGTGATGGAGAAGCCCGATATTGCTTTGGAACACTTAACTACACATGAGGCTAAATTTTGAAAATATTGTGTTCAGTAGGAAAAAAGTGATATTGGTATCAAAAGTTATGTAGACTTCCCTTCCTAAGTCGTTGAAGCCCAAACTCTTTTGATATATTTTGTTTCATTATAATGTGATTGAGAGAATGAATTCTTCAACTTAAATGTCTCTAAGCTATGGTTTGCTGAGACATGATGAGGTTTAAAGTGCTTTGATTGAGTAAGTTGCTGTCGTGAAGTTGCATTCATCTCAGAAAGCTCTTTTCAATGAATAAAAGCCAAGTTTTTTGCTGTTTTGGCATTAATGTTCACTTACGCATGACCTTTACACCAAGATTCTAAAAACACGAATGCAAATTAATATATTATCTGAAGATTAATCATAGAGGGCAACTTTTGATATCGATAACAAATCAAAGATGAAAGATCTTTAGTCAGCATGTAAATCCCATTTCGTATCACACACTTTTATACCCTGCAGCATCAGAATACCACTGGAATCTGCGCAAAATAACTTTTAAAATTTTTTATTAATTAGTTTGTGACGGCATGCATACGCTTGGAGTAAGGTCTGGAACTAAAGCTTTTCAGATTCCTTTGTATTCGGTCAAAAATAATTTCAATCATCCACAAAGCACGCTTTAGCATTTTGACAAAACATCTTCACGCACCATTGAGAGCTTTATGCGAAATGAAAACGCGACTCCTTAAAAGGAATCCCTTGCTGACAGGGCGATTAAGTTCATAATTCAAAGCTAACTTCATTGCAATGTTTCATGTCGGCAGAGCATTACCTAATCACACATCCAACAGATATTAACTTCTTTCAATAGTCGAATCCTCGAGATTTTTCAACCCACGTCTTTGAAAACAAAAGCAATACGTGCGCTCCTGATCTCAAAATTCGTATATCAAACGGAAACTGAGCGTTGTAAATCTTGATAACTTAAGAACTCTTTTAGCTAGAGGAAAATCCCTACATCACATCACCGCTACAAATGTCCAACTGTGCGAACATTTAGTGGTCATGTTGGTCATCACACAAGTTTTCAACGCTGTTTTTAATGTGATAAAAATAACACCAAATACTATTATGAGTAAACTTGTATTGTCCGCACAATTTCGCGCACTCACGCTCCTTCCTAAGGAAAAAACTGCGACTAACTACTTCCCTTATAAAACAAAAAGTGGAATGAATGTTCTCTGAATACAGATCGTTTAACTATACAACATTTACTCAGAAAACAAAATGTTATTCTAACCTGAACTGCCGAGTTCAGAAAACAATTATTTTCACCAGGGTTGTTCAACAATCCCTTGTTGTTTGCCATAGACGCTGTCCTTTCTAGTCGCTCTTGCCGGTCCATTTTTTTCATTTTACTCCACCAGTCGACTTTATTTCCACTAATCTTCGCTGACATGCGTTCCTTCAAGCAAAAATGCTACGCATTCTCTTGACGACAATCTTCTGTTGATGGAAGCTCTCGGTGAAAACTCTCGCTTGATGAATCGAACGTCTCGTGAAAAACAAAGAATTATCCCCAGGATTGTCACATTCTCCAGCCCAATTACGTCCTTGCCTGGTACCTAGGAGGCCTCTTGCATTCTTAAAATATCTTTTCAGGCTCTCAAAGCCGTCATAAGCGCTATAAAAAGCTAAAACCTCAACTTGTGACATGAACCCGTCGCCATCTTTGCGTGAAGTGTTTTTCAAGGTGTGACGTCATGAGCTACGCAGGAAATTCCTGGGGAGGAGAGAAGTGATGCGGAGTGGTTTCTTCGCTCGTGAGCCATGCAGGAAGTCACACTTATAAAATATTTCCTTGAATGAGGAAATAATGCAAAATACTTCCGATTCGGTAGAGTTTCGTTTAAAAGCCCTTTGCTTTGATCAAGAGCTATTTTAACTTCTGTAATTCTTTTCATTCCCGTGGTTCTGTTAACGTTCTATGTTGAAAACTGTTATTTCTCATTGTTTCACTTCTAGTTTCGTGCGTCAAAATTGCGTGGAACAACAAATAATAACCTTTTCCTTTCTTCTCGTGAAAATTCTTATTAAGACAACTAGAATTGGCGAGATTTTAATCATATTTGGAGAATACACCTGGGATAAAAATTTCGTTGGGTGCATATTTTTTTAGTACCCGCGAGAAAAAATAAAACCATGAGCAAACCACATTAGGTATTTTAAGACAAACTTTATTTATTCATCGGGAATTGTAATAAATTATATTGTTTGTCTCACAAAACTTGTAAGCAAAACAAAACTCCAAGTGGATGTATGTGATCAAAAAACACTTCTGTACAAAAACCGCTTTACTCTGCAACTCTAGAATTTAAGTACTTTCTAAATTTTAGTGAAATCAGAATCCCTCAGCCTCGTGCAAACTTGATCGTGTTGCGTTTTTCTTATTTTTGTAATCAAGTTAGTAGCGCCCAACTTGTATCTGTGGAGCACGGTCCGAATCCCGTCGAAACGTAAATTTTTTCCTTTTTTTTAGGCTTCTCTTCTGCAATTGCTTATGGCTCATCTGCGAGGATAAAAGCTTAATCTAAATATTCATTTGTTAGTATATATTGATCGTTGTGACCCATATTTACACCAGGTATTCCTTGAGTTAAACATAACTTTTTCCTAATCTCTCAAATCCCATGTCCAGTGATTTAGGAACATACCGATAAACTAACAATTATGTATTCCAATGACGTCACAAAACAATTATAATTCTCATTTGTTTGTGAGTGTATTCATTTAATCAAACTCAAAGAATACCGCACTCTGATTGGTCAACAGCTGTTTACAAAATTTCGCGTCTACCCGCGGCGACGCGCTATCCGTGCGGGTTTAAATCACAGGTTTCTCAGACCCGGTCTGATTGCTCTTCGACCTCAGCTGTTTTGCGTAGCTTTTCTCGTTTGGATTTTCAAATAAGCGCAACAGCAAAATGCCTCGTAAGGCTATGAAAGTTGTAGTCGAGTTAGATATTCACACGGTAAGTTTTGTCGGCGAAATGTCGAAGGAATTTCAACTGATTCCTTCGCCGTTGCTAACGACGCCAGACCACTGCATGGAAGGTCTTGCATGCGATCGATCCTTCGCGGGTTTTGTTGGAACCTATTTCATAAATTTGTCCGTTCCCATCCACTCTTCAGGTGACATGCCCCGGAACTTTTCTCCGAGATTACGGTTATGTTTATTTGAAAGTAAATTGCATGGGTTTGGAAGTAAATACCAAGTCTGTGGCTCCAACGTTCCCATTGTTCTTCCACGAACGGCTACGGTTCGAGCGGGTGAGTTTCAGTATTGTAACCTGCATTGTGTATTTGTTCTCGTCACTTGCGGCCGATCTTTTGGAATTTTTGCTTCGATAATATGTCTTACTTTCTTTTCTTAGGTATTTAAAAGCTGTCAGGACCCAGCGTACGTGACAGTTCACTTAAAAGGTAAGCTACATTCACCGAATCACGATAGAAGAATTCCGCCATATTTGATGGTATGGAAACCGGATACGAAAGTTTACATCGCGTTTGTTTGAAATTATTTAGGTGAAGACGTACTTGTGGAGCTAAGGCAGCACGATGATTATATTTCAGGTGAGAATACTTTAATTTTTCAAAATCCCTCTAAATCTCTCGATCTTACCAACGCTGCAAAGGGATTAACTTTCACGTAACCCAAGCTTAATTCTTCACTGCCACTGGTGACGTTACCAAATATCAGCTGAAAGCATTCAACCCTGAACTTCTTTTCAAGAGAGGTGGGAAAATTATGTTTACATTATTACAGTAGCCACAACAGTCGAAGCAAAATCAGTATTGAAATATTCGCTTGTAATCGTTAATTAATCATAACCACCCATGAAAGATTTCAAGTTTATCGTTTGATAAATCGGAATTTTAGTTTTAGGAGATTTCAGTTCCTTTAAAACCTGCATAGTTGACCTGATCTGTGTCCGTGCACCCCGTTGTAGTTAAAATTCTTCGGTCACAAACTTTAATTAGTTTGTTTTACTCGAAAACCGCACAAATTTAAGTCCATATTGTTGTCACATGCATATCACATAGCAGTTTTTCGGCTGTATATTTGCTACAAAACTCAGGTTTTCATTGCAGATCTCGCAACTTTTTTTGTAGTGCTTTCAGATATTCTTCCAAAGAATATTGACCTTAATTCAAATTAAAGTTTGTCTCATTAAGACGGCAATGGTTGTAGTGACAATACGAAAATTCTACATACAATCAAAAGTGATTCTATTGTGGTTTGGACAGTTCGTGCCAAGGCATTGTATTGTGTTCGTGGTTGTCTACGTAATTTGTAAATTGATGGCAAAGTTTGTTTTGTAGATTGGTTACAGACTCTTCGGACCACACGTTGAATTTACTTAAACAAAATTAAAGCTTTCTAATTTTGTTGGGTAGCTTTTATATTCAATGATTCTCAAAATTTTGGTCAGAATTTCTGGCAAAAAAAAAATAGCCTGAATTTGTATCTAAATAAGGAAAAAAACCTTCTGGTGAAGATGCTTGCATAATTTATGATTAACAGCAAGTTTCAAATTTAGAAAGTGTGTTTTAATTACTAATGGAAATGAATCCTGCCTAGAAGAGAGAAAATTTATTTTGTTTTCCCTAAAGCAGTTACTTCTCAAATAAACAGTAACCGAACGGCAAATTTTAAATTTTGATAAACAGTTTGTAAGCAAAATGTTTCATCATTCAAAGCATTTTGGATAGTATGAATTTATTTCAAGTGAGGGCCCTGCTTTCTGAAACTGTTATGTATTGCCAAGTTAGTTATCCAAATTTTTATCAGTCTGCTACATTAATCCCCACAGTGCCTTGCATTGACAAAAGCTTGAAAGGTCCTCTAAAGTAAACACTGATCACCCAAACACAGTAGTTGTTGATTGAAATAATTTAATTAACTTCAACTTAATTATTGAATAACTCATGTTGTAGTGGAGAATATGCGACTGTAAACAATCAACATCCTACTTCTAACAGTTGGACAGGGTCAGTAATAAGTGAAGTTTAAGTAATAATCAAGTTAAAACCTTAAACTTCCAGAAATTATTAACATGTAACTTCTCCATACAATATCCATATATTAGTATGTACTATAACAGTGGATAGCAGTGAAGGCACGCTCTGATTGGCTAGTGAAACTCTGAATATCCTTTGCTATGTACCTTTGAGCAAATCGGGAAAAAATGGCGTCCTGGTTTGTATCCGTGACAAGGGAAGAAATCACTCAAATCAATTTTTGGTGGTGTATATTATTTCACTGTTTTAGTATATACTAAAACAACTATTCACCAAAGTGGAGGTGGTTAGTGGTGGATATTTACCTTATGGCTTCGAGGCTCGGTAAATATCCGCAACTAGCCACCTCCACTTTGGTGAATAGTTGTTAATTATCGAGCAAACAGGTAATGAGAATACGCGAACTTATCAGGTAAAAGTTGTTATCTTGATCTACCACAAAATTCTTGTAGCTGATGTATAAGGAAATGTGTAGCGGCTAGAGGGGAGAATTAACAATCAGATCTTAGGACTTAAAGGGTTAGATGGATTCAGTTATGCAGATGATGTTTTAATTTATTATTTTATTATTAATTTATTAGATTCGCTGACATGCAGGGACACTGTAACAGCTTGCGCCAATTACTGCAGGCCTAGTGAACCCACCCCTCCCACCCAGGGGAGGACATCCATCACATAGTAATCTTGTGTGTGGGAAATTAATGTCTCCTACCCCCAACCCTGCAGGAGACGGGGCCCCCATTTAATCATCCCTATCCGAGAAGACTAGAATATCCAACCTTTTCTTGATGTTATAGAGAGGTAGCAAATTTTTCTCAATTATTTTAAGACCTTGAGTGTTGGTCTGGCCGGGGCACGAACCCTTGACCTCCCGCACAGCAGTCCAGCGCACTATCCATTGGGCTAACTGGGCAGCGGTTGATATTTAATGTTATTATTGAATAGCTTTTAGTAATCTTGTACTTGTTTGCAGATGGCTATGTTATTGGTCACTATGCCAACAATGCAAGAGACTTTTTGTATCCAGCTGTCCCACCATACCCAGGCTCAGGACGTGAAGCGACTCTTTTCAAAACATCTCTTTTCAACCCTATAAGAATTACAGTAAGTTAAACAACTGAGCAAACTTATGGAATTTATTCTGAACACCTTCAAGCTTGGATTTTGAAATGAGGGCATTGGATGTAGAAAATCTGTTCCTTTTGAGTCAATCCTGTGATGCAAATGTAGCAAAGAAACTGGTACCATCTTGCAGCATACCATCATTATAATTAATGAAAGAAGCATAAGAGTTGCGCGAGGCGATAGCCGAGAGCGACTCTAGCTTCTTGAGTGCTTAGCAAACCTCCCAAGTGCATCCATAACTCAATAGTGTATGCTGTGGTGTTTACCATTTGTTTTATAACATAACATTGTTTGATAAATTGTAGCTAAAGAGTTCCCTTTTATTTAACAAATCTTATGTGACCAGAAAAAACAAGATAGAAAAATAGTCTTTGCATTTGCTCATGTCAGCAGCATACACGCATGGGCAAATGGGGGATGCTAAATTGACCAATCAGAGCGCGCGCTTTACTTTGGTCATGTTATAATTACTGGTGGCATTAACTTATCCCAGTTTGCAAGGGTGATACATGAAGCTTATCTGGGTGTTCCACTTCCTCTTCCTCGATGGATACTCAGCCATGAAGGGTAACTTACAGTCCCAGCAAATTGCAAACTGAAGTTTCTCATATCATTGACAAGTAACCATTTAAATAACAATAATAATAGTCTTTATTGAGGAAAATTTTTCACAAAAAGTGTTTTTTTTTTTTTTTTTTTCAAAGGACCTTGAAAAACTCTAGGGTGGGGAGAGTCAAAAATCGCTCTAAGCCGAGCGATTTTTTCAGAAAACTTTACCAAAATCTCGAAAGTTTGAGCTAGAGAAGGGTTCTCGGTTTAAAGCCGAGTGTTTTTCCAAACATAATTTTTTCAAAACAGCAAATTCAAAGGAAACATAAATATATTCGTCTACAAGCCGAGATATTGCATGCAGAAGTAAATAACAAAACAAGTTGAAGTTGGTCATTGACTTTAAATATGTGGTTGCTTCCAAAGCGGTGGTTTGTTGTTTTTGGCACATAGTAAATATGGCTTACTGTTTGTCCTCAGTGTCGGCGTGGAATTCATCATCCATCTCCTCCTCATCCGCTAGTTCTGCCGTTTATTCCGAGTAGATTGCTTCATCTTTCATGCCGTCTAGAGTATCAGAGCTTCTGCAGGTTTTGACCGAGTGTATTGTGGTTATAGAGCTTGCGAAAGTGTTTTAAAAGGCTGACCAATCAGAATTGCCCATTCCCATGATTGGTAAACAAACTCGTCGATCGTCACATGTTACGGTGTTGAAATTTGTGATCAAGTAAAAACAAAACTTATCTTGGCTTTTCTGCTCTGTAAACCAATCAAGTAATCTCTCATCCAGCCGCAGATATTTCTGAATGTAAAGGCCCATCGTTGTGCATTTCGCTGACATCTCAAGCTCTCCATTAAAGAGATTCTCTTGATCTCTTCTCTAGCAACTCACTGATGACATACTCTCTGGTTATCTTGGAATGTGTTTTGGACAGCAATACTGCATTGAAACTCTTTTCTGTTTCGAAACATTTGCATTCATTTCAGTTTGTTCGAGAATGAAATTCTCTGAATGTAGTCTCGGCTTATAGCCGAGTATTTTAAATTTACATGTTTTAAGAACCTTCCCGATTAAAACAGACTGAAGTTTAGGATCTCGGCTTATAGATGAATAAATACAGTAACTACACAAGGAGGTTATTTATTTATATGTAGTATGTGTTAAACATTCTTATTACAATAAGGGCAAAACCAAAGGGCCTCGACCAAGACCTCTTGTTCAGAAGTATGGCTAGTTTGTGTCAGGCTCCCTGAACATGTCTGTGGAAAGGAGGGGAGAGTGGGAATGTGAAAAATGGCAAGGCTTGGGTAAAAGCTGCAATGTTGTACAGCTGTTTCTTTGAACATGACAACTGCTATTTTTCGATTTCCCACTTTTTTATCCGTCTCCACTGACTTGAAGAGCCTGAAATAGACTGATAACAAGTTAGGCCGCTTTGTCTCTCCGAGATGTTATTGTATAATTCCTTGGTCAGTAATCAGTTTGAGTGTTATTTTGCAGGGCCAACCTCTGAGGTTAGAATTTTCTACCAAGACCACCATCAAGGAAGTCCCAGATCCTACAGATTATCTATCTTCTGTAAGTTCCTTCCACAAGTTTGATTTCAGTCTTTTAAATAATAAGAAAGTTATGTTTAATCAAGTCTTTTAAGCCTAGGAAATCATTACAGCTGGAGTTTACCCAGATTTCCATGTTAACCATGATCAAGAGGCAAGGAGATGTAGAAAAGATTGCATGGAATAAATTGAAGCTCTTGGTGACCCTAGAAAAACACATGTAGACTCTCCTTATGTTTCACAAAGGAGTACAAAAGAATTTAAAGGGAAAATGTAGCAATCTGTGTCGGGACACTAAGGACTTTTTCTTCATGGATCTCTTCAAATTGTATTCTTGCAATTGTAATGCTAGCCTATCTAACAGGTAACTATCATTAATCTGTCAAGTTTTCCAGAATGTTGCTTGTTTTTTGTTTGGGTGGAAAGGTGCACTGTACGTGTCTTTCCCACGAATGCTACTTAATGACCCTACCCAGGCTTCAAGGCTGATCCTCCACACAGAGTGTTCAGCTCTGTAATTTCTTCTCTGCCCAATGTCTTGTATGTAATACAAGAGGAATAACAATTTGAACCAGGGACGAAATGGAATCACTTTCTCTTTAACGTTTAAAGTCACTTGCACAGATTTTGTAAAAAAGAAAAAAAAACATTAAATCATCACTACCTTCACTGAATATATTCACATTCTTGAGACCTTTTAAGGATGTAATGGAAACTAGCAATGTAATGGAATTACACTTTACACTTCTACAGATTCACTCGCACTTTCATTGTAAAACACCTCTTACAATCACTTCTAACACATAATGGAGTTAAAAACTCTTTAAACTCTTTAACTCATTAAACTCTTTGCACCTGTAAATATTTTCTTAAATTACTGATGGTCAGGGAGAAAACCGTGGCACAATTTCACTGTTAAGTACCTCCATTAGAATCCTTCATCTTCAAGGTTGTGGAACTATTGATCTGCTGGAAAATACAGAGAATCAAGTCATGTTGCTTTGTGGTGTCTCAATCACTTCTCTTTTCATCTTGATTTGCTTTTTGAAAAATTAAATTTTGTGTCAATTGTCCATTTTACAGTTGTGTGCTTGGTTGCCAAGCCTTTGAATGGGAGTGAGGCTAGGGTTGACCTTGTTATGATACAAACCTTGCTGCCTTTCAAATGTAAATCACATTGTTATCATGCTAAGTAGATACAGGTCTTTATCACAACAAGGTCACCTTCAGCCTCACTCTGAATCAAAGGCTTGGCAACTAAGTACACAACTGTAAAATGGCCTATTGTCTCTATTTAATTGTTTGTGGAAGATTTGAGGCAATGAAAGAGAGGGTTGTGATTAGGCCTTGTGCTTTACCATGTCATGTGCTCATGTCAGTCAGCAAAAGCATGTTGTGAACAAGATAGCAAAACAGAAAGAACAAGATGGCAAAATTTGAAGAATTTCCAAGTTTTGAGGCAACTGAATTGAAATTACAAGGTTTTAAGGCTGTATAGATTGACTTGTAAATGGAAAATATGTGCAGACAGAAATTATATTTATCTTTCAAAACTGTTAAGAACAATCATCTTACAGTAAAATGTCTGAGTAGCCTCAAAATTGGAAATTTTACTCTTTGGTTAATTTTGCCAGGCTCTTTCTGGTTTTGGGATTCTTTTCCTACCACATGCAGATGTTATGACGGATGATGTTGCCATGTGAATTGCCTGCAATGTATTGCAGACAGCCCTTCCTAACTCAAAGTCCCACTCAAAAATTGCACGCCCAAATTAAATGGAAAGAAAAAAAGTTTAAGAAGCAAGCAAACAAACTAAAAAAAGAACCTGTTATTCTAGGACTCTGGTGTTGATGATGTTCTGACAAACAGCACATTTACTACCAGCCAGCAGTCAATCAGTCCCACAGGCTCTAAACAAGTGTCACGGTCTCCCTCTCCGTCACGCCGCAAACTCACCAGTACACCGCTACCTAGACCTGATGATACTCTTGCAACTCACAATAAACCATTTCTTGTTCGTCATAAGGACGAGGGTTTGTTGGAAAATCGTGACTTTAGTTCTTTTACTCGTCCTAAGCCTCGGCGATCAAGATCCAAGTCACCAACCAGGAGGCCGCGCTCATCCTCACCATCCCGACTAGGGATGTCAAGCGTACAACCATTACCAGGTGCGTGTGTGAAACCATTTTTAAATATTGTCTGTGGGTCAAATGTTTTATTGAAATAGCCCTGCAATTGACTAACTTGGTATCCAGGGAGGGATTGTTGGTTGCAGTACTCCTAATCTTCCTAATCTCTTTGTGTTGCGAAGCAACAATGGATAGAAAAGTTCTTCTGCTTTGTAAGCTGACTATACCATGCTTTGCTGACAGTATCATACAATAATTCTGATTTTATTAGTAACATTATTTGTTATTCTATCATGTAGCATGGAAGTACTCAGAAGATTTCCCTTCCACTTCAGTTTCTCGACACAAGGCTCATACTCGCTCAGTGACGGCGCCTATGTCTTTGTCTCGCTCATATCGTCCATCCAGTCCTTCTCGCAGCCTCAGTTATGCATTGGATGATCTTGATATTTCAACAAACTCCTGGAAAAACTTCAGTGACCCAGTGCTACGATTCAAGAGTAGGAACTCACCTAACTTGAAGGCAGCTCTTGGGGCATCTGATCGCATTCAACAGCGTGTGGAAAGAGTGATTGAAGGGAAGAGCCCCAGGAAGTTTGTGAGTTTTCGCTTCAATACAGAACGAACCACTTTGACGATGTGACACTTTTTTGTATTTTCATTGTAACTGCAAAAAAACAAAACAACAAAAGACACTAAGTCTTACTGCTTGATTGATCATCCTGAAATTAATAAGTTTCATGAGAATCAATTGTAAACTCATGAAAATATGGATTCCTTAAGTTGCCTCTTGTTTAGCTCAATTGGGTTAGATCGCCAGATTATGTTGTGCGGGAGGTTGAGGGTTTGAGCCGCGGTCGGACCAATACTCGTGGTCTTAAAATAACTGAGGAGAATTTGCGACCTTTCTATAATATCAAGAAATGGATAGATATTCTAGTCTTCTCGGATAAGGACGAATAAACCGTAGGCCCCGTCTCCTGCAGGGTTAGGGGTAGGAGACCGTAATTTCCCATGGACGAGATTACTGTTTAGGTGGATGTCCTCTCCTGGGGTGGGATGGGTGGGTGTTCGAAGAAACTAGCACTACCATGCTACTCTGAAATTCAAACAGAAATAAAGTTATGTATGTATGTACAAAGAAGGATTTCATCTCTTCACGAGTTTCCATTAGATTGGACTTTGCTTGAAGAGAGATTTACTTAACGCTGATTGTGGTTGATCATTTTTTTTTTTTCTCTGCTTCACTTACAGTCTGAAGATTCAGATAATGAAAGTGTAGACTCACTGGATATTCTTAGGTAAGAGATGATTGTATGTGAAAGTTCAATTACTGTTGTTACTACTATACTGATATAACACTACACCTCTCTTATAACTTTGAGTGTCCAGGGCCTAGTTGTCTAAAGGGTAGATAATGCTATTCAAAGGATAAATGGCTATCTAGGGGATAAGGAACTGCAAAATGTACTGCGTTTTCAAAGGGCTAGGTCCAGGTCACAAGCTGCATAAGCTCCTGCCGCCCAGGAATGTATCTAAGGTGGACTTAAGGAAAAAGCGCGCTTTCAATTTACCTGTGGTTCCTACGAACAGGTGACGTCATAGTTTTATCTTTCATCATTCACGCACGCTTTGTATAAGCTGACCTTATTTTATGATTTAGTACGAACAGGTGCCGTGATTGTTTTATCTTTCATTATTCATGCACGCTTTGTATAAGCTGATTTTATTGTATGTTACCTGATTTTTAATATTTTAAAAGTATGTTAGTGTTTCTTATATATTTCTTAATATTGTAAATGAATGCGTAATTCAACCTTTGGTTGCAATGTTTTTCAAATAAACTATCTACTCTCTACTATCTACTACTATCTACTAGGGATTTATCCCGTGGATAGCCTCATCCAATTTTTGAACAACAGGGGCCAGAACGATTGCTAGTTGCTACTGATATGCTTTTGATTTACTGCAAGTTTGTTCCTGTGCTGCATTAGGTTCTTGCAAACAGGTTCCTGGAACTTATTTGTGCCTGAAAGTAATTTACTCGATATTCTTAGCCAGACATGTCATTTCTTACCTGTGGTGTGAGATTTGAAATATCTTGCTAAGGAAGAGTAGAAATTACCTTGACGAGGGCACGATCTCAGCACTCATAGTGTGTTATCCTGACTGATAAAAGCATACGTAGGTTTTCTTGCTTTTAATTGTTGTACTCTTTTTTGTGGTACAGAGAATCCCTGCGAGAGGAAAGAAGAGCACTGAGTGATGCCATCAGGGAGGCTGACAGAGCGTATGAACCTTTTTTCCATCTTTCTGAGGAGTGTTGATGTATAGGGTCCTTACAGGTCACTTTTTAAAAAAAAAAAAGGAAAATAAGGAATTCAAAGTTTCTATGTAGCTGAGTCTTCTGCTTATATGAATTTGAGTACTAGAAGTAAGGCCATGCAGTTTAATAAATGCCTTCAGTACAGAATTCACTATTCTTTCATACAAAGCTGCTGTGCCTTATCCTGGTGTCTGTGAGATGATGTTACTCTTCTTACTCTCCCCTCCCCCCCCCCCCCCCCCAGTATTTCCTAACAATTTAGTGTTACCCCATTTTACTCCTGGGTGGAGAGGCATTGTGGGGGAGTAGAGTGAGTTGCCTAAGGTCATGGGACAGGGATCCCAGCCAGGCCTCAAACCTGCGCCTTTAGATTAAGAGCCTAGCTTACCTTAACATTTGGTAGTTGTCTCTCCAACTTAGTGATTTTGGTGCTTTTTTCGGTTTGTTTTTAGTGCATATTACAAATCCTTGGGAATCGAATTATGATGCAGTGGAGTTCATTGAAGTATTTTGTGAGACAGGTTTGTTCATCCGAAAAAACAAAGAATTAAGTAGACTTCCAACAACTTGAACCTTCAAGAGAAAAGGTTCAAGTTATTGGGAATTAATAGGAAAAAAAACGGATATTAAAAAAGAGGTAATTGCCGTTTTTCTATTCATATAGTGTACCTTATAATCAAATTTCACGACAAAGCATACAAAACCACCAGTCCCTCTTTTTCGGCGCAGTCTGTCGCGGGAGTCAAACGAAAAATTAGTAAAAAAAAAAAATGGACGTAGCACGCCGTGTGGAACTCTGGGAATGAGGCGCCACTTTTCATGCGCCCCCAGAATTCCGCGTGGTATGCTCACATTTCCTTTTTTCGTTAATTTTTTTAATACTTGTGCAACCGACTTTGCCGAACAAGGGGGACTACCCATAGTCTAAACAAACTGGAAATAGAATGCAATAAAAAAGTAAAAAAGAAAAGGTAGCGATTTAAACAGCTGAATGACTGGTAGAGGAGTCCCCCAAACCAGCAAAATTCAAATGGACTGAGACAATTAATAAAATGCAGAAATATGAAGAGAAGATTAAATAGTCTTAGAAAATGGTTTTACGTTTTTCATCTTGTAACGAGCTTGGTACAAGACGGTAGTGAAAGAGCAGAAAAAAATCTTCCTTTATTTATTTAGAGCCGAAAAACTTACCATTTTCATCTTCCGAAAACCGAGGGGTTCTATTTGTTGAAGGGACAGGCCTCAAGTTGACTTTTCTTCGTTCTGCAATTTAAAAAAGACGAAAAACGTCTTGCTTCATAACAAAAAACCAAATCGTTGCTTAAAAATAACTCAGTTGTGTTTTGTTTTACTTCAAAAAATTCTTTTTTGTTTCGGACTTGTTAATAATTCAGTAAATGGCTTGAACCCGGGTGTAACATGTGAAGGTGTAGTCTGATCGTCCGGGTGAGTGTAGTCCTGAGAAGGACTGTTGTCGGTGGTAGTGACTGACGTTTCGACAACCTGTGCGGAAGTCATCATCAGAGTCAAGTGAATGATTGTTGTCAGTAGAATGTTCTTATTCCAGTTCGTGTGAATGATCGGTTGGTTTTGCCGTAATGTTATTGGCTGTAAGACTCAAGTGACGTAAGTCGGTCGTG